>NC_134104.1:163710673-163828173 GCF_040939455.1 Microcebus murinus | reverse complement strand
GCGCACTGCCTGCCCGTCTCCCATGGGTGAGTGGACACAGCCAGATCCGCACTGCGCCCTCCCTGCCCGTCTCCCGTGGGTGAGTGGACACAGCCAGATCCGCACTGCGCCCTGCCTGCCCGTCTCCCGTGGGTGAGTGGACACAGCCAGATCCGCACTGCGCCCTGCTTGCCCGTCTGCCGTGGGTCAGTGGACATAGCCAGATCCACACAGCGCCGTCTCTGCCCGTCTACCGTGGGTGAGTGGACACAGCCAGATCCGCACTGCGCCTTGCCTGCCCATCTCCTGTGGGTGAGTGGACACAGCCAGATCCGCACTGCGTCCTGCCTGACTGTCTGCCGTGGGTGAGTGGACACAGCCAGATCCGCACTGGGCCCTGCCTGCCCGTCTGCCGTAGGGTTAGGGTTAGGGTTAGGGTTAGGGCTAGGGTTAGGGTTAGTGGGTGAGTGGACACAGCCGGATCCGCACTGAGCGCTGCCTGCCTATCTCCCATGGGTGAGTGGACACAGCCAGATCTGCACTGCGCCTTGCCTGCCCGTGTCCCGTGGGTGAGTGGACACAGCCAGATCAGCACTGCACCCTGCCTGACCGTCTGCCGTGTGTCAGTGGACACAGCCAGATCCGCACTGCGCCCTGCCTGCCCGTCTCCCGTGGGCGAGTGGACACAGCCAGATCAGCACTGAGCCCTGCCTGCCCGTCTGTCGTGGGTGAGTGGACACAGCCAGATCCGCACTGCGCCCTGCCTGCCCGTCTCCCGTGGGTGAATGGACACAGCCAGATCCGCACTGCACCCTGCCTGACCGTCTGCCGTGGGTGAGTGGACACAGCCAGATCCGCACTGCGCCCTGCCTGCCCGTCTACCGTGGGTCAGTGGACATGGCCATATCCACACAGCACCCTCTCTGCCCGTCTCTCCTGGGTGAGTGGACACAGCCAGATCCACACTGCGCCTTGCCTGCCCGTCTCCCCTGGGTGAGTGGACACAGCCAGATCCGCACTTCGCCCTGCCTGCCCGTCTGCCGTGGGTCAGTGGACATAGCCATATCCACACAGCACCCTCTCTGCCCGTCTCTCGTGGGTGAGTGGACACAGCCAGATCCACACTGCGCCTTGTCTGCCCGTCTCCACTGGGTGAGTGGACACAGCAAGATCCGCACTTCGCCCTGCCTTCCCGTCTACCGTGGGTGAGTGGACACAGCCAGATCCGCACTGCGCCCTGCCTGCCCGTCTCCCGTGGGTGAGTGGACACAGCGAGATCCGCACTGCGCCTTGCCTGCCCGTCTCACGTTGGGGAGTGAACACAGCCAGATCCGCACTGCGCCCTGCCTGCCCGTCTCCCGTGGGTGAGTGGACACAGCCAGATCCGCACTGCACCCTGCCTGACCGTCTGCCGTGGGTGAGTGGACACAGCCAGATCCACACTGCGCCCTGCCTGACCGTCTGCCGTGGGTGAGTGGACACAGCCAGATCCGCACTGCGCCTTGCTTGCCCGTCTCACGTTGGTGAGTGGACACAGCCAGATCCGCACTCCGCCCTGCCTGCCCGTCTCCCGTGGGTGAGTGGACACAGCCAGATCCGCACTGCACCCTGCCTGACCGTCTGCCGTGGGTGAGTGGACACAGCCAGATCCGCACTGCGCCTTGCCTGCCCGTCTCCTGTGGGAGAGTGGACACAGCCAGATCCGCACTGCGTCCTGCCTGACCGTCTGCCGTGGGTGAGTGGACACAGTCAGATCTGCACTGGGCCCTGCCTGCCCGTCTGCCGTAGGGTTAGGGTTAGGGTTAGGGTTAGGGTTAGGGTTAGGGTTAGAGGGTTAGGGTTAGGGTTAGGGTTAGGGTTAGGGTTAGGGTTAGGGTTAGGGTTAGAGGGTTAGGGTTAGGGTTAGGGTTAGGGTTAGGGTTAGGTTTAGGGTTAGGGTTGGAGGGTTAGGGTTAGGGTTAGGGTTAGGGTTAGGGTTAGTTTGTGAGTGGACACAGCCGGATCCGCACTGCGCGCTGCCTGCCTATCTCCCGTGGGTGAGTGGACACAGCCAGATCCGCACTGCGCCTTGCCTGCCCGTGTCCCGTGGGTGAGTGGACACAGCCAGATCCGCACTGCACCCTGCCTGACGGTCTGCCGTGGGTGAGTGGACATAGCCAGATCCACACAGCACCCTCTCTGCCCGTCTCCCGTGGGTGAGTGGACACAACCAGATCCACACTGCGCCTTGCCTGCCCGTCTCCGGTGGGTGAGTGGACACAGACAGATCCGCACTGCGTCCTGCCTGACCGTCTGCCGTGGGTGAGTAGACACAGCCAGATCCGCACTGCGCCCTGCCTGCCTGTCTGCCGTAGGGTTAGGGTTAGGGTTAGGGTTAGGTTTAGGGTTAGGGTTAGGGTTAGGGGGTTAGGGTTAGGGTTAGGTTTAGGGTTAGGGTTAGGGTTAGAGGGTTAGGGTTAGGGTTAGGGTTAGGGTTAGGGTTAGGTTTAGAGGGTTAGGGTTAGGGTTAGGGTTAGGGTTAGGGTTAGGGTTAGGGTTAGGGTTAGAGGGTTAGGGTTAGGGTTAGGGTTAGGGTTAGGGTTAGGGTTAGGGTTAGGGTTAGAGGGTTAGGGTTAGGGTTAGGGTTAGGGTTAGGGTTAGGTTTAGGGTTAGGGTTGGAGGGTTAGGGTTAGGGTTAGGGTTAGGGTTAGGGTTAGTTTGTGAGTGGACACAGCCGGATCCGCACTGCGCGCTGCCTGCCTATCTCCCGTGGGTGAGTGGACACAGCCAGATCCGCACTGCGCCTTGCCTGCCCGTGTCCCGTGGGTGAGTGGACACAGCCAGATCCGCACTGCACCCTGCCTGACGGTCTGCCGTGGGTGAGTGGACACAGCCAGATCCGCACTGCGCCCTGCCTGCCCGTCTCCCGTGGGCGAGTGGACACAGCCAGATCCGCACTGCGCCCTGCCTGCCCGTCTGCCGTGGGTGAGTGGACACAGCCAGATCCGCACTGCACCCTGCCTGACCGTCTGCCGTGGGTGAGTGGACAAAGCCAAATCCGCACTGCGCCCTGCTTGCCCATCTGCCGTGGGTCAGTGGACATAGCCATATCCACACAGCACTCTCTTTGCCCGTCTCCCGTGGGTCAGTGGACACAGCCAGATCCACACTGCGCCTTGCCTGCCCGTCTCCCCTGGGTGTGTGGACACAGCCAGATCCGCACTGCGCCCTGCCTGCCCGTCTCCCGTGGGTGAGTGGACACAGCCAGATCCGCACTGCGCCCTGCCTGCCCGTCTCCCGTGGGTGAGTGGACACAGCCAGATCCGTACTGCGCCGTGCCTGCCCGTCTGCCGTGGGTCAGTGGACATAGCCAGATCCACACAGCACTGTCTCTGCCAATCTCCCATGGGTGAGTGGACACAGCCGGATCCGCACTGCACCCTGCCTGCCCGTCTCCCGTTGGTGAGTGGACACAGCCAGATCCGCACTGCGCCTTGCCTGACCGTCTATCGTGGGTGAGTGGACACAGCCAGATCCGCACTGCGCCCTGCCTGCCCGTCTCCCGTGGGTGAGTGGACACAGCCAGATCCGCACTGCGCCCTGCCTGCCCGTCTCCCGTTGGTGAGTGGACACAGCCAGATCCGCACTGCGCCCTGCCTGCCCGTCTCCCGTGGGTGAGTGGACACAGCCAGATCCGCACTGCGCCGTGCCTGCCCGTCTGCCGTGGGTCAGTGGACATAGCCAGATCCACACAGCACCGTCTATGCTCATCTCCCGTGGGTGAGTGGACACAGCCGGATCCGCACTGCGCCCTGCCTGCCCGTCTCCCGTGGGTGAGTGGACACAGCCAGATCCGCACTGCACCCTGCCTGACCATCTGCCGTGGGTGAGTGGACACAGCCAGATCCGCACTGCGCCCTGCCTGACCGCCTGCTGTGGGTGAGTGGAGACAGCCAGATCCGCATTGCGCCCTGCCTGCCCGTCTCCCGTGGGCGAGTGGACACAGCCAGATCCGCACTGCGCCCTGCCTGCCCGTCGCCCGTGGGTGAGTGGACACTGCCAGATCCAGACTGCGCCCTGCTTGCCCGTCTGCCGTGGGTCAGTGGACATAGCCAGATCCACACAGCGCCGTCTCTGCCCGTCTCCCGTGGGTGAGTGGACACAGCCAGATCCGCACTGTGCCTTGCCTGCCCGTCTCCTGTGGGTGAGTGGACACAGCCAGATCCGCAGTGCGTCCTGCCTGACCGTCTGCCGTCGGTGAGTGGACACAGCCAGATCCGCACTGCGCCCTGCCTGCCCGTCTGCCGTAGGGTTAGGGTTAGGGTTAGGGTTAGGGTTAGGGTTAGGGTTAGGGTTAGAGGGTTAGGGTTAGGGTTAGGGTTAGTGTTAGGGTTAGGGTTAGGGTTAGGGTTAGGGTTAGAGGGTTAGGGTTAGGGTTAGGGTTAGGGTTAGGGTTAGGGTTAGGGTTAGAGGGTTAGAGATAGGGTTAGGGTTAGGGTTAGGGTTAGGGTTAGGGTTAGGGTTAGGATTAGTGGGTGAGTGGACACAGCCGGATCCGCACTGCGCCCTGCCTGCCCGTCTGCCGTGGGTCAGTGGATATCGCCATATCCACACAGCACCCTCTCTGCCCGTCTCTCGTGGGTGAATGGACACAGCCAGATCCACACTGCGCCTTGCCTGCCCGTCTCCCCTTGGAGAGTGGACACAGCCAGATCCGCACTTCGCCCTGCCTGCCCGTCTCCCGTGGGTGAGTGGACACAGCCAGATCCGCACTGCGCCCTGCCTGCCCGTCTCCCGTGGGTGAGTGGACACAGCCACATCCGTACTGCGCCGTGCCTGCCCGTCTGCCGTGGGCCAGTGGACATAGCCAGATCCACACAGCACCGTCTCTGCCCATCTCCCGTGAGTGAGTGGACACAGCCGGATCCGCACTGCGCCCTGCCTGCCCGTCTCCCGTGGGTGAGTGGACACAGCCAGATCCGCACTGCACCCTGCCTGCCCGTCTCCAGTGGGTGAGTGGACACAGCCAGATCCGCACTGCGCCCTGCCTACCCGTCTCCCGTGGGTGAGTGGACACAGCCAGATCCGTACTGTGCCGTGCCTGCCCGTCTGCCGTGGGCCAGTGGACATAGCCAGATCCACACAGCACCGTCTCTGCCCATCTCCCGTGGGTGAGTGGACACAGCCGGATCCGCACTGTGCCCTGCCTGCCCGTCTCCCGTGGGTGAGTGGACACAGCCAGATCCGCACTGCACCCTGCCTGACCGTCTGCGGTGGGTGAGTGGACACAGCCAGATCCACACTGCGCCCTGCCTGACCGTCTGCCGTAGTTGAGTGGACACAGCCAGATCCGCACTGCGTCTTGCCTGCCCGTCTGACGTTGGTGAGTGGACACAGCCAGATCCGCACTGCGCCCTGCCTTCCCGTCTCCCGTGGGTGAGTGGACACAGCCAGATCCGCACTGCACCCTGCCTGACCGTTTGCCGTGGGTGAGTGGACACAGCCAGATCCGCACTGCACCCTGCCAGACCGCCTGCTGTGGGTGAGTGGAGACAGCCAGATCCGCATTGCGCCCTGCCTGCCCGTCTCCCGTGGGCGAGTGGACACAGCCAGATCCGCACTGCGCCCTGCCTGCCCGTCTGCCGTGGGTGAGTGGACACAGCCAGATCCGCACTGCGCCCTGCCTGCCCGTCTCCCCTGGGTGAGTGGACACAGCCAGATCCGCACTTCGCCCTGCCTGCTCGTCTCCCGTGGGTGAGTGGACACAGCCAGATCCGCACTGCGCCCTGCCTGCCCGTCTCCCGTGGGTGAGTGGACACAGCCAGATCCGCACTGCGCCCTGCCTGCCCGTCTCCCGTGGGTGAGTGGACACAGCAAGATCCGCACTACGCCTTGCCTGCCCGTCTCCCGTCTGTGAGTGGACACAGCCAGATCCGCACTGCGCCCTGCCTGCCCGTCTCCCGTGGGTGAGTGGACACAACCAGATCCGCACTGCGCCTTGCCTGCCCGTCTCACGTTGGTGAGTGGACACAGCCAGATCCGCACTGCGCCCTGCCTGCCCGTCTCCCGTGGGAGAGTGGACACAGCCAGATCCGCACTGCACCCTGCCTGACCGTCTGCCGTGGGTGAGTGGACACAGCCAGATCCGCACTGCGCCCTGCCTGACAGCCTGCTGTGGGTGAGTGGAGACAGCCAGATCCGCATTGCGCCCTGCCTGCCCGTCCCCCGTGGGCGAGTGGACACAGCCAGATCCGCACTGCGCCCCGCCTGCCCGTCTGCCGTGGGTGAGTGGACACAGCCAGATCCGCACTACGCCCTGCCTGACCATCTGCCGTGGGTGAGTGGACACAGGCAGATCCACACTGCGCCCTGCCTGCCCGTCTGCCGTGGGTGAGTGGACGCAGCCATATCCGCACTGCACCCTGCCTGACCGTCTGCCGTGGGTGAGTGGACAAAGCCAGATCCGCACTGCGCACTGCTTGCCCGTCTGCCCTGGGTCGGTGGACATAGCCATATCCACACAGCACTCTCTCTGCCCGTCTCCCGTGGGTCAGTGGACACAGCCAGATCCAGACTGCGCCTTGCCTGCCCGTCTCCCCTGGGTGTGTGGATACAGCCAGATCCGCACTGCGCCCTGCCTGCCCGTCTCCCGTGGGTGAGTGGACACAGCCAGATCCGCACTGCGCCCTGCCTGCCCGTCTCCCGTGGGTGAGTGGACACAGCCAGATCCGCACTGCGCCCTGCCTGCCCGTCTCCCGTGTGTGAGTGGACACAGCCAGATCCGCATGCGCCCTGCCTGCCCGTCTCCCGTGGGTGAGTGGACACAGCCAGATCCGTACTGCGCCGTGCCTGCCCGTCTGCCGTGGGTCAGTGGACATAGCCAGATCCACACAGCACCGTCTCTAACCATCTCCCATGGGTGAGTGGACACAGCCGGATCCGCACTGCGCCCTGCCTGCCCGTCTCCCGTGGGTGAGTGGACACAGACAGATCCGCACTGCGCCTTGCCTGCCCGTCTGACGTTGGTGAGTGGACACAGCCAGATCCGCACTGCGCCCTGCCAGCCCGTCTCCCGTGGGTGAGTGGACACAGCCAGATCCGCACTGCACCCTGCCTGACCGTCTGCCGTGGGTGAGTGGACACAGCCAGATCCGCACTGCGCCCTGCCTGCCCGTCTGCCGTGGGTGAGTGGACACAGCCAGATCCGCACTGCGCCCTGCCTGCCCGTCACCCGTGGGTGAGTGGACACAGCCAGATCCGCACTGCGCCCTGCCTGCCCGTCTCCCGTGGGTGAGTGGACACAGCCAGATCCGTACTGCGCCGTGCCTGCCCATCTGCCGTGGGTCAGTGGACATAGCCAGATCCACACAGCACCGTCTCTACTCATCTCCTGTGGGTGAGTGGACACAGCCGGATCCGCACTGCGCCCTGCCTGCCCGTGTCCCGTGGGTGAGTGGACACAGCCAGATCCGCACTGCGCCTTGCCTGTCCGTCTCACGTTGGTGAGTGGACACAGCCAGATCCGCACTGCGCCCTGCCTGCCCGTCTCCCGTGGGTGAGTGGACACAGCCAGATCCGCATTGCACCCTGCCTGACCGTCTGCCGTGGGTGAGTGGACACAGCCAGATCCGCACTGCGCCCTGCCTGACCGCCTGCTGTGGGTGAGTGGAGACAGCCAGATCCGCATTGCGCCCTGCCTGCCCGTCTCCCGTGGGCGAGTGGACACAGCCAGATCCGCACTGCGCCCTGCCTGCCCGTCTGCCGTGGGTGAGTGGACACAGCCATATCCGCACTGCGCCCTGCCTGCCCGTCTCCCGTGGGTGAGTGGACTCAGCTGGATCCGCACTGCGCCTTGCCTGCCCGTCTCACGTTGGTGAGTGGACACAGCCAGATCCGCACTGGGCCCTGCCTGCCCGTCTCCCGTGGGTGAGTGGACACAGCCAGATCCGCACTGCACCCTGCCTGACCGTCTGCCGTTGGTGAGTGGACACAGCCAGATCCGCACTGCACCCTGCCTGCCCGTCTGCCGTGGGTGAGTGGACACAGCCAGATCCGCACTGCGCCTTGCCTGCCCGTCTCACGTTGGTGAGTGGACACAGCCAGATCCGCACTGCGCCCTGCCTGCCCGTCTCCCGTGGGTGAGTGGACACAGCCAGATCCGCACTGCACCCTGCCTGACCGTCTGCCGTGGGTGAGTGGACACAGCCAGATCCGCACTGCGCCCTGCCTGACCGCCTGCTGTGGGTGAGTGGAGACAGCCAGATCCGCATTGCGCCCTGCCTGCCCGTCTCCCGTGGGCGAGTGGACACAGCCAGATCCGCACTGGGCCCTGCCTGCCCGTCGCCCGTGGGTGAGTGGACACAGCCAGATCCGCACTGCGCCCTGCTTGCCCGTCTGCCGTGGGTCAGTGGACATAGCCAGATCCACATAGCGCCGTCTCTGCCCGTCTCCCGTGGGTGAGTGGACACAGCCAGATCCGCACTGCGCATTGCCTGCCTGTCTCCTGTGGGTGAGTGGACACAGCCAGATCCGCACTGTGTCCTGCCTGACCGTCTGCCGTGGGTGAGTGGACACAGCCAGATCCGCACTGCGCCCTGCCTGCCCGTCTGCCGTAAGGTTAGGGTTAGGGTTAGGGTTAGGGTTAGGGTTAGGGTTAGGGTTAGAGGGTTAGGGTTAGGGTTAGGGTTAGTGTTAGGGTTAGGGTTAGGGTTAGGGTTAGGGTTAGGGTTAGAGGGTTAGGGTTAGGGTTAGGGTTAGGGTTAGGGTTAGGGTTAGGGTTAGAGGGTTAGGGATAGGTTTAGGGTTAGTGTTAGGGTTAGGGTTAGGGTTAGAGGGTTAGGGTTAGGGTTAGGGTTAGGGTTAGGGTTAGGGTTTGAGGGTTAGAGATAGGGTTAGGGTTAGGGTTAGGGTTAGGGTTAGGGTTAGTGGGTGAGTGGACACAGCCGGATCCGCACTGCGCCCTGCCTGCCCGTCTGCCGTGGGTCAGTGGACATCGCCATATCCACACAGCACCCTGCCTGACCGTCTGTCGTGGGTGAGTGGACACAGCCAGATCCGCACTGCGCATTGCCTGCCCGTCTCCTGTGGGTGAGTGGACACAGCCAGATCCGCACTGTGTCCTGCCTGCCCGTCTCCTGTGGGTGAGTGGACACAGCCAGATCCGCACTGCGTCCTGCCTGACCGTCTGCCGTGGGTGAGTGGACACAGCCAGATCCGCACTGCGCCCTGCCTGCCCGTCTGCCGTAGGGTTAGGGTTAGGGTTAGGGTTAGGGTTAGGGTTAGGGTTAGGGTTAGGGGGTTAGGGTTAGGGTTAGGGTTAGGGTTAGGGTTAGGGTTAGAGTGTTAGGCTTAGGGTTAGGGTTAGGGTTAGTGTTAGTGGGTGAGTGGACACAGCCGGATCCGCACTGCGCGCTGCCTGCCCGTGTCCCGTGGGTGAGTGCACACAGCCAGATCCGCACTACGCCCTGCCTCACCGTCTCCCGTTGGTGAGTGGACACAGCCAGATCCGCACTGCGCCCTGCCTGCCCGTCTGCCGTGGGTGAGTGGACACAGCCAGATCCGCACTGCGCCCTGCCTGCCCGTCTGCCGTGGGTCAGTGGACATAGCCAGATCCACACAGCACCCTCTCTGCCCGTCTCCCGTGGATGAGTGGACACAGCCAGATCCCCACTGCGCCTTGCCTGACCGCCTCCCGTGGGTGAGTGGACACAGCCAAATCCGCACTGCGCCCTGCCTGCCCGTCTGCCGTGGGTGAGTGGACACAGCCAGATCCGCACTGCGCCCTGACTGCTCGTCTGCCGTGGGACAGTGGACATAGCCAGATCCACACAGCACCCACTCTGCCCGTCTCCCGTTGGTGAGTGGACACAGCCAGATCTACACTGCGCCTTGCCTGCCCGTCTCCCCTGCGTGAGTGGACACAGACAGAGCCGCACTGCGACCTGCTTGCCCATCTCCCATGGGTGAGTGGACACAGCCAGATCCGCACTGGGCACTGCCTGCCCGTCTCCCATGGGTGAGTGGACACAGCCATATCCGCACTACGCCCTGCCTGCCCGTCTCCCGTGGGTGAGTGGACACAGCCAGATCCGCACTGCGCCCTGCCTGCCCGTCGCCCGTGGGTGAGTGGACACAGCCAGATCCGCACTGCGCCTTGCCTGCCCGTCTCCGGTGGTGAGTGGACACAGCCAGATCCGTTCTGCGCCCTGCCTGCCCGTCTGCCGTGGGTCAGTGGACATAGCCAGATCCACCCATCACCGTCTCTGCCCATCTCCCATGGGTGAGTGGACACAGCCGGTTCCGCACTGCGCCCTGCCTGCCGTCTCCCGTGGGTGAGTGGACACAGCCAGATCCGCACTGCGCCTTCCCTCTCCGTCTCCCGTCGGTGAGTGGACACAGCCAGATCATCACTGAGCCCTGCCTGCCCGTCTCCCGTGGGTGAGTGCACACACCCAGATCCGCACTGCGCCCTGCCTGCCCGTCGCCCGTGGGTGAGTGGACACAGCCAGATCCGCACTGCGCCCTGCTTGCCCGTCTGCCGTGGGTCAGTGGACATAGCCAGATCCACACAGCGCCGTATCTGCCCGTCTCCCGTGGGTGAGTGGACACAGCCAGATCCGCACTGTGCCTTGCCTGCCCGTCTCCTGTGGGTGAGTGGACACAGCCAGATCCGTTCTGCGCCCTGCCTGCCCGTCTGCCGTGGGTCAGTGGACATAGCCAGATCCACACAGCACCGTCTCTGCCCATCTCCCGTGGGTGAGTGGACACAGCCGGATCCGCACTGCGCCCTGCCTGCTTGTCTCCCGTGGGTGAGTGGACACAGCCAGATCCGCACTGCGCCTTCCCTCTCCGTCTCCCGTCGGTGAGTGCACACAGAAAGATCCGCACTGAGCCCTGCCTGCCCGTCTCCCGTGGGTGAGTGGACTCAGCCAGATCCGCACTGCGCCCTGCCTGCCCGTCTACCGTGGGCGAGTGGACACAGCCAGATCCGCACTGCGCCCTGACTGCCCGTCGGCCGTTGGTGAGTGGACACAGCCAGATCCGCACTGCGCCCTGACTGCTCGTCTGCCGTGGGTCAGTGGACATAGCTAGATCCACACAGCACCCACTCTGCCCGTCTCCCGTTGGTGAGTGGACACAGCCAGATCTACACTGCGCCTTGCCTGCCCGTCTCCCCTGCGTGAGTGGACACAGCCAGATCCGCACTGCGCCCTGCCTGCCCATCTCCCATGGGTGAGTGGACACAGCCAGATCCGCACTGCGCACTGCCTGCCCGTCTCCCATGGGTGAGTGGACACAGCCAGATCCGCACTGCGCCCTGCCTGCCCGTCTCCTGTGGGTGAGTGGACACAGCCAGATCCGCACAGCGCCCTGCCTGCCCGTCGCCCGTGGGTGAGTGGACACAGCCAGATTCGCACTGCGCCCTGCTTGCCCGTCTGCCGTGGGTCAGTGGACATAGCCAGATCCACACAGCACCGTCTCGGCCCATCTCCCGTGGGTGAGTGGACACAGCCGGATCCGCACTGCGCCCTGCCTGCCCGTCTCCCGTGGGCGAGTGGACACAGCCAGATCCGCACTGCGCCCTGCCTGCCCGTCTCCCTTGGGCGAGTGGACACAGCCAGATCCGCTCTGCGCCCTGCCTGCCCGTCTCCTTGGGTGAGTGGACACAGCCAGATCCGCACTGCGCCCTGCCTGCCCGTCTGCCGTGGGTGAGTGGACACAGCCAGATCCGCACTGCGCCCTGCCTGACCGTGTGCCGTGGGTGAGTGGACACAGCCAGATCCACACTGCGCCCTGCCTGCCCGTCTGCCGTGGGTGAGTGGACACAGCCAGATCCGCACTGCGCCCTGCCTGACCATCTGCCGTGGGTGAGTGGACACAGCCAGATCCCCACTGCGCCCTGCCTGCCCGTCTGCCGTGGGTGAGTGGACACAGCCAGATCCGCACTGCACCCTCCCTGACCGTCTGCCGTGGGTGAGTGGAACAGCCAGATCCGCACTGCGCCCTGCCTGGCCGTCTGCCGTGGGTGAGTGGACACAGCCAGATCCGCACTGCGCCCTGCCTGACCGTCTGCCGTGGGTGAGTGGACACAGCCAGATCCGCACTGCGCCCTGCCTGACCGTCTGCCGTGGGTGAGTGGACCCAGCCAGATCCGCACTGCGTCCTGCCTGACCGTCTGCCGTGGGTGAGTGGACACAGCCAGATCGGCACTGCGCCCTGCCTGCCCGTCTGCCGTAGGGTTAGGGTTAGGGTTAGGGATAGGGTTAGGGTTAGGGTTAGGGGGTTAGGTTTAGGGTTAGGGTTAGGGTTAGGGTTAGGGTTAGGGTTAGAGGGTTAGGGTTAGGGTTAGGGTTAGGGATAGGGTTAGGGTTAGGGTTAGAGTGTTAGGGTTAGGGTTAGGGTTAGGGTTAGGGTTAGTGGGTGAGTGGACACAGCCGGATCCGCACTGCGCGCTGCCTGCCCGTGTCTTGTGGGTGAGTGCACACAGCCAGATCCGCACTACGCCCTGCCTCACCGTCTCCCGTGGGTGAGTGGACACAGCCAGATCCGCACTGCGCCCTGCCTGCCCGTCTGCCGTGGGTGAGTGGACACAGCCAGATCCGCACTGCGCCCTGCCTGCCCGTCTGCCGTGGGTCAGTGGACATAGCCAGATCCACACAGCACCCTCTCTGCCCGTCTCCCGTGGATGAGTGGACACAGCCAGATCCCCACTGCGCCTTGCCTGACCGCCTCCCGTGGGTGAGTGGACACAGCCAAATCCGCACTGCGCCCTGCCTGCCCGTCTGCCGTGGGTGAGTGGACACAGCCAGATCCGCACTGCGCCCTGACTGCTCGTCTGCCGTGGGACAGTGGACATAGCCAGATCCACACAGCACCCACTCTGCCCGTCTCCCGTTGGTGAGTGGACACAGCCAGATCTACACTGCGCCTTGCCTGCCCGTCTCCCCTGCGTGAGTGGACACAGACAGATCCGCACTGCGCCCTGCCTGCCCATCTCCCATGGGTGAGTGGACACAGCCAGATCCGCACTGGGCACTGCCTGCCCGTCTCCCATGGGTGAGTGGACACAGCCATATCCGCACTACGCCCTGCCTGCCCGTCTCCCGTGGGTGAGTGGACACAGCCAGTTCCGCACTGCGCCCTGCCTGCCCGTCGCCCGTGGGTGAGTGGACACAGCCAGATCCGCACTGCGCCTTGCCTGCCCGTCTCCGGTGGTGAGTGGACACAGCCAGATCCGTTCTGCGCCCTGCCTGCCCGTCTGCCGTGGGTCAGTGGACATAGCCAGATCCACCCATCACCGTCTCTGCCCATCTCCCATGGGTGAGTGGACACAGCCGGATCCGCACTGCGCCCTGCCTGCCGTCTCCCGTGGGTGAGTGGACACAGCCAGATCCGCACTGCGCCTTCCCTCTCCGTCTCCCGTCGGTGAGTGGACACAGCCAGATCAGCACTGAGCCCTGCCTGCCCGTCTCCCGTGGGTGAGTGCACACACCCAGATCCGCACTGCGCCCTGCCTGCCCGTCGCCCGTGGGTGAGTGGACACAGCCAGATCCGCACTGCGCCCTGCTTGCCCGTCTGCCGTGGGTCAGTGGACATAGCCAGATCCACACAGCGCCGTATCTGCCCGTCTCCCGTGGGTGAGTGGACACAGCCAGATCCGCACTGTGCCTTGCCTGCCCGTCTCCTGTGGGTGAGTGGACACAGCCAGATCCGTTCTGCGCCCTGCCTGCCCGTCTGCCGTGGGTCAGTGGACATAGCCAGATCCACACAGCACCGTCTCTGCCCATCTCCCGTGGGTGAGTGGACACAGCCGGATCCGCACTGCGCCCTGCCTGCTTGTCTCCCGTGGGTGAGTGGACACAGCCAGATCCGCACTGCGCCTTCCCTCTCCGTCTCCCGTTGGTGAGTGCACACAGAAAGATCCGCACTGAGCCCTGCCTGCCCGTCTCCCGTGGGTGAGTGGACTCAGCCAGATCCGCACTGCGCCCTGCCTGCCCGTCTACCGTGGGCGAGTGGACACAGCCAGATCCGCACTGCGCCCTTACTGCCCGTCGGCCGTGGGTGAGTGGACACAGCCAGATCCGCACTGCGCCCTGACTGCTCGTCTGCCGTGGGTCAGTGGACATAGCTAGATCCACACAGCACCCACTCTGCCCGTCTCCCGTTGGTGAGTGGACACAGCCAGATCTACACTGCGCCTTGCCTGCCCATCTCCCCTGCGTGAGTGGACACAGCCAGATCCGCACTGCGCCCTGCCTGCCCATCTCCCATGGGTGAGTGGACACAGCCAGATCCGCACTACGCACTGCCTGCCCGTCTCCCATGGGTGAGTGGACACAGCCATATCCGCACTACGCCGTGCCTGCCCGTCTGCCGTGGGCCAGTGGACATAGCCAGATCCACACAGCACCGTCTCGGCCCATCTCCCGTGGGTGAGTGGACACAGCCGGATCCGCACTGCGCCCTGCCTGCCTGTCTCCCGTGGGTGAGTGGACACAGCCAGAATCGCACTGCGCCTTCCCTCTCCGTCTCCCATCGGTGAGTGGACACAGCCAGATCCGCACTGAGCCCTGCCTGCCCGTCTCCCGTGGTTGAGTGGAACAGCCAATCCGCACTGCGCCCTGCCTGCCCATCTACCGTGGGCGAGTGGACACAGCTAGATCCGCACTGCGCCCTGACTGCCGGTCTGCTGTGGGTCAGTGGACACAGCCAGATCCGCACTGCGCCCTGCCTGACCGTCTGCCGTGGGTGAGTGGACACAGCCAGATCCGCACTGCGCCCTGCCTGCCCGTCTGCCGTGGGTGAGTGGACACAGCAGGATCCGCACTGCGCCCTGCCTGACCGTCTGCCGTGGGTGAGTGGACACAGCCAGATCCGCACTGCGCCTTGCCTGCCCGTCTCACGTGGGTGAGTGGACACAGCCAGATCCGCACTGCGCCCTGCCTGCCCCTCTCCCGGGGGTGAGTGGACACAGTCAGATCCGCACTGCACCCTGCCTCTCCGTCTGCCGTGGGTGAGTGGACACAGCCAGATCCGCACTGCGCTCTGCCTACCCGTCTGCCGTGGGTCAGTGGACATAGCCATATCCACACAGCAACCTCTCTGCCCGTCTCCCGTGGGTGAGTGGACACAGCCAGATCCACACTGCGCCTTGCCTGCCCGTCTCCCCTGGGTGAGTTGACACAGCCAGATCCGCACTGCGCCCTGCCTGCCCGTCTCCCGTGGGTGAGTGGACACAGCCAGATCCGCACAGCGTCCTGCCTGCCCGTCTCCCGTGGGTGAGTGGACACAGCCAGATCCGCACTGCGCCCTGCCTGCCCGTCTCCCGTGGGCGAGTGGACACAGCCAGATCCGTAAAGCGCCCTGCCTGCCCGTCTGCCGTGGGCGAGTGGACATAGCCAGATCCACACAGCACCGTCTCTGCCCATCTCCCGTGGGTGAGTGGACAGAGCCTGATCCGCACTGCGCCCTGCCTGCCCGTCTCCTGTGGGTGAGTGGACACAGCCAGATCCGCACTGCGTCCTGCCTGACCGTCTGCCGTGGGTGAGTGGACACAGCCAGATCCGCACTGCGCCCTGCCTGCCCGTCTGCCGTAGGGTTAGGGTTAGGGTTAGGGTTAGGGTTAGGGTTAGGGTTAGAGGGTTAGGGTTAGGGTTAGGGTTAGTGTTAGGGTTAGGGTTAGGGTTAGGGTTAGGGTTAGGGTTAGAGGGTTAGGGTTAGGGTTAGGGTTAGGGTTAGGGTTAGGGTTAGAGGGTTAGGGATAGGGTTAGGGTTAGGGTTAGGGTTAGGGTTAGGGTTAGTGGGTGAGTGGACACAGCCGGATCCGCACTGCGCCCTGCCTGCCCGTCTCCCGTGGGTGAGTGGACACAGCCAGATCCGTACTGCGCCGTGCCTGCCCATCTGCCGTGGGTCAGTGGACATAGCCAGATCCACACAGCACCGTCTCTGCCCATCTCCCGTGGGTGAGTGGACACAGCCGGATCCGCACTGCGCCCTGCCTGCCCGTCTCCCGTGGGTGAGTGGACACAGCCAGATCCGCACTGCGCCTTGCTTGCCCGTCTCACGTTGGTGAGTGGACACAGCCAGATCCGCACTGCGCCCTGCCTGCCCGTCTCCCGTGGGTGAGTGGACACAGCCAGATCTGCACTGCACCCTGCCTGACCGTCTGCCGTGGGTGAGTGGACACAGCCTGATCCGCACTGCGCCCTGCCTGCCCGTCTGCCGTGGGTCAGTGGACATAGCCATATCCACACAGCACCCTTTCTGCCCGTCTCTCGTGGGTGAGTGGACACAGTCAGATCCACACTGCGCCTTGCCTGCCCGTCTCCCCTGGGTGAGTGGACACAGCCAGATCCGCACTTCGCCCTGCCTCCCCGTCTCCCGTGGGTGAGTGGACACAGCCAGATCCGCACTGCGCCCTGCCTGCCCGTCTCCCGTGGGTGAGTGGACACAGCCAGATCCGCACTGCGCCCTGCCTGCCCGTCTCCCGTGGGTGAGTGGACACAGCCAGATCCGCACTGCACCCTGCCTGACCGTCTGCCGTGGGTGAGTGGACACAGCCAGATCCGCACTGCGCCTTGCCTGCCCGTCTGACGTTGGTGAGTGGACACAGCCAGATCCGCACTGCGCCCTGCCTGCCCGTCTCCCGTGGGTGAGTGGACACAGCCAGATCCGCACTGCACCATGCCTGACCGTCTGCCATGGGTGAGTGGACACAGCCAGATCCGCACTGCGCTCTGCATGACCGCCTGCTGTGGGTGAGTGGAGACAGCCAGATCCGCATTGCGCCCTGCCTGCCCGTCTCCCGTGGGCGAGTGGACACAGCCAGATCCGCACTGCGCCCTGCCTGCCCGTCTGCCGTGGGTGAGTGGACACAGCCAGATCCGCACTGCGCCCTGCCTGCCCGTCTCCCCTGGGTGAGTGGACACAGCCAGATCCGCACTTCGCCCTGCCTGCTCGTCTCCCGTGGGTGAGTGGACACAGCCAGATCCGCACTGCGCCCTGCCTGCCCGTCTCCCGTGGGTGAGTGGACACAGCCAGATCCGCACTGCGCCCTGCCTGCCCGTCTCCCGTGGGTGAGTGGACACAGCCAGATCCGCACTACGCCTTGCCTGCCCGTCTCCCATCAGTGAGTGGACACAGCCAGATCCGCACTGCGCCCTGCCTGCCCGTCTCCCGAGGGTGAGTGGACACAGCCAGATCCACACTGCGCACTGCCTGCCCGTCTCCAGTGGGCGAGTGGACACAGCCAGATCCACACTGCACCCTGCCTGACCGTCTGCCGTGGGTGAGTGGACACAGCCAGATCCACACTGCGCACTGCCTGACAGCCTGCTGTGAGTGAGTGGAGACAGCCAGATCCGCATTGCGCCCTGCCTGCCCGTCTCCCGTGGGCGAATGGACACAGCCAGATCCGCACTGCGCCCTGCCTGCCCGTCTGCCGTGGGTGAGTGGACACAGCCAGATCTGCACTACGCCCTGCCTGACCATCTGCCGTGGGTGAGTGGACACATGCAGATCCACACTGCGCCCTGCCTGCCCGTCTGCCGTGGGTGAGTGGACGCAGCCAGATCCGCACTGCGTCCTGCCTGACCGTCTGCCGTGGGTGAGTGGACAAAGCCAGATCCGCACTGCGCCCTGCTTGCCCGTCTGCCGTGGGTCAGTGGACATAGCCATATCCACACAGCACCGTCTCTGCCCATCTCCCGTGGGTGAGTGGACACAGCCGGATCCGCACTGCGCCCTGCCTGCCCGTCTCCCGTGGGTGAGTGGACACAGCCAGATCCGCACTGCGCCTTGCTTGCCCGTCTCACGTTGGTGAGTGGACAAAGCCAGATCCGCACTGCGCCCTGCCTGGCCGTCTCCCGTGGGTGAGTGGACACAGCCAGATCCGCTTTGCACCCTGCCTGACCGTCTGCCGTGGGTGAGTGGACACAGCCAGATCCGCACTGCGCCCTGCCTGCCCGTCTGCCGTGGGTCAGTGGACATAGCCATATCCACACAGCACCCTTTCTGCCCGTCTCTCGTGGGTGAGTGGACACAGTCAGATCCACACTGCGCCTTGCCTGCCCGTCTCCCCTGGGTGAGTGGACACAGCCAGATCCGCACTTCGCCCTGCCTGCCCGTCTCCCGTGGGTGAGTGGACACAGCCAGATCCGCACTGCGCCCTGCCTGCCCGTCTCCCGTGGGTGAGTGGACACAGCCAGATCCGCACTGTGCCCTGCCTGCCCGTCTCCCGTGGGTGAGTGGACACAGCCAGATCCGCACTGCACCCTGCCTGACCGTCTGCCGTGGGTGAGTGGACACAGCCAGATCCACACTGCGCCCTGCCTGACCGTCTGCCGTAGTTGAGTGGACACAGCCAGATCCGCACTGCGCCTTGCCTGCCCGTCTCACGTTGGTGAGTGGACACAGCCAGATCCGCACTGTGCCCTGCCTACCCGTCTCCCGTGGGTGAGTGGACACAGCCAGATCCGCACTGCACCCTGCCTGCCCGTCTCCCGTGGGTGAGTGGACACAGCCAGATCCGCACTGCGCCCTGCCTGACCGCCTGCTGTGGGTGAGTGGAGACAGCCAGATCCGCATAGCGCCCTGCCTGCCCGTCTCCCGTGGCCGAGTGGACACAGCCAGATCCGCACTGCGCCCTGCCTGCCCGTCTCCCGTGGGTGAGTGGAAACAGCCAGATCCGCACTGCGCCCTGCCTGCCCGTCGCCCGTGGGTGAGTGGACACAGCCAGATCCGCACTGCGCCCTGCTTGCCCGTCTGCCGTGGGTCAGTGGACATAGCCAGATCCACACAGCGCCGTCTCTGCCCATCTCCCGTGGGTGAGTGGACACAGCCAGATCCGCACTGCGCCTTGCCTGCCCGTCTCCTGTGGGTGAGTGGACACAGCCAGATCCGCACTGCGTCCTGCCTGACTGTCTGCCGTGGGTGAATGGACACAGCCAGATCCGCACTGTGCCCTGCCTGCCCGTCTGCCGTAGGGTTAGGGTTAGGGTTAGGGTTAGGGTTAGGGTTAGGGTTAGAGGGTTAGGGTTAGGGTTAGGGTTAGGGTTAGGGTTAGGGTTAGGTTTAGGGTTAGAGGGTTAGGGTTAGGGTTAGGGTTAGGGTTAGGGTTAGGGTTAGGGTTAGAGGGTTAGGGTTAGGGTTAGGGTTAGGGTTAGGGTTAGTGGGTGAGTGGACACAGCCGGATCCGCACTGCGCGCTGCCTGCCTATCTCCCGTGGGTGAGTAGACACAGCCAGATCCGCACTGCGCCTTGCCTGCCCGTGTCCCGTGGGTGAGTGGACACAGCCAGATCCGCACTGCACCCTGCCTGACCGTCTGCCGTGGGTGAGTGGACACAGCCAGATCCGCACTGCGCCTGCCTGCCCGTCTCCCGTGGGCGAGTGGACACAGCCAGATCCGCACTGCTCCCTGCCTGCCCGTCTGCCGTGGGTGAGTGGACACAGCCAGATCCGCACTGCGCCCTGCCTGCCCGTCTCCCGTGGGTGAGTGGACACAGCCAGATCCGCACTGCACCCTGCCTGACCGTCTGCCATGGGTGAGTGGACAAAGCCAGATCCGCACTGCGCCCTGCCTGCCCGTCTCCCGTGGGTGAGTGGAACAGCCAATCCGCACTGCGCCCTGCCTGCCCGTCTACCGTGGGCGAGTGGACACAGCTAGATCCGCACTGCGCCCTGACTGCCGGTCTGCTGTGGGTCAGTGGACACAGCCAGATCCGCACTGCGCCCTGCCTGACCTTCTGCCGTGGGTGAGTGGACACAGCCAGATCCGCACTGCGCCCTGCCTGCCGGTCTGCCGTGGGTGAGTGGACACAGCAGGATCCGCACTGCGCCCTGCCTGACCGTCTGCCGTGGGTGAGTGGACACAGCCAGATCCTCACTGCGCCTTGCCTGCCCGTCTCACGTGGGTGAGTGGACACAGCCAGATCCGCACTGCGCCCTGCCTGCCCATCTCCCGGGGGTGAGTGGACACAGTCAGTTCCGCACTGCACCCTGCCTCTCCGTCTGCCGTGGGTGAGTGGACACAACCAGATCCGCACTGCGCTCTGCCTACCCGTCTGCCGTGGGTCAGTGGACATAGCCATATGCACACAGCAACCTCTCTGCCCGTCTCCCGTGAGTGAGTGGACACAGCCAGATCCACACTGCGCCTTGCCTGCCCGTCTCCCCTGGGTGAGTTGACACAGCCAGATCCGCACTGCGCCCTGCCTGCCCGTCTCCCGTGGGTGAGTGGACACAGCCAGATCCGAACAGCGTCCTGCCTGCCCGTCTCCCGTGGGTGAGTGGACACAGCCAGATCCGCACTGCGCCCTGCCTGCCCGTCTCCCGTGGGCGAGTGGACACAGCCAGATCCGCACTGCGCCCTGCCTGCCCGTCTCCCGTGGGCGAGTGGACACAGCCAGATCCACACTGCGCCCTGCCTGCCCGTCTCCGTGGGTGAGTGGACACAGCCAGATCCGCACTGCGCCCTGCCTGTCCGTCTGCCGTGGGTGAGTGGACACAGCCAGATCCGCACTGCGCCCTGCCTGACCGTGTGCCGTGGGTGAGTGGACACAGCCAGATCCACACTGCGCCTGCCTGCCCGTCTGCCGTGGGTGATTGGACACAGCCAGATCCGCACTGCGCCCTGCCTGACCATCTGCTGTGGGTGAGTGGACACAGCCTGATCCCCACTGCGCCCTGCCTGCCCGTCTGCCGTGGGTGAGTGGACACAGCCAGATCCGCACTGCACCCTCCCTGACCGTCTGCCGTGGGTGAGTGGAACAGCCAGATCCGCACTGCGCCCTGCCTGGCCGTCTGCCGTGGGTGAGTGGACACAGCCAGATCCGCACTGCGCCCTGCCTGACCGTCTGCCGTGGGTGAGTGGACACAGCCAGATCCGCACTGCGCCCTGCCTGACCGTCTGCCGTGGGCGAGTGGACACAGCCAGATCCGCACTGCGCCCTGCCTGACCGCCTGCCGTGGGCGAGTGGACACAGCCAGATCCGCACTGCGCCCTGCCTGACCGCCTGCCGTGGGCGAGTGGACACAGCCAGATCCGTAAAGCGCCCTGCCTGCCCGTCTGCCGTGGGTCAGCGGACATAGCCAGATCCACACAGCACCGTCTCTGCCCATCTCCCGTGGGTGAGTGGACAGAGCCTGATCCGCACTGCGCCCTGCCTGCCCGTCTCCTGTGGGTGAGTGGACACAGCCAGATCTGCACTGCGTCCTGCCTGACCGTCTGCCGTGGGTGAGTGGACACAGCCAGATCCGCACTGCGCCCTGCCTGCCCGTCTGCCGTAGGGTTAGGGTTAGGGTTAGGGTTAGGGTTAGGGTTAGGTTTAGGATTAGGGTTAGGGTTAGAGGGTTAGGGTTAGGGTTAGGGTTAGTGTTAGGGTTAGGGTTAGGGTTAGGGTTAGGGTTAGGGTTAGTGGGTGAGTGGACACAGCCGGATCCGCACTGCGCCCTGCCTGCCCGTCTACCGTGGGTCAGTGGACATCGCCATATCCACACAGCACCCTCTCTGCCCGTCTCTCGTGGTTGAATGGACACAGCCAGATCCACACTGCGCCTTGCCTGCCCATCTCCCCTGGGTGAGTGGACACAGCCAGATCCGCACTTCGCCCTGCCTGCCCGTCTCCCGTGGGTGAGTGGACACAGCCAGATCCGCACTGCGCCCTGCCTGCCCGTCTCCCGTGGGTGAGTGGACACAGCCAGATCCGTACTGCGCCGTGCCTGCCCATCTGCCGTGGGTCAGTGGACATAGCCAGATCCACACAGCACCGTCTCTGCCCATCTCCCGTGGGTGAGTGGACACAGCCGGATCCGCACTGCGCCCTGCCTGCCCGTCTCCCGTGGGTGAGTGGACACAGCCAGATCCGCACTGCGCCTTGCTTGCCCGTCTCACGTTGGTGAGTGGACACAGCCAGATCCGCACTGCGCCCTGCCTGCCCGTCTCCCGTGGGTGAGTGGACACAGCCAGATCCGCACTGCACCCTGCCTGACCGTCTGCCGTGGGTGAGTGGACACAGCCTGATCCGCACTTCGCCCTGCCTGCCCGTCTGCCGTGGGACAGTGGACATAGCCATATCCACACAGCACCCTTTCTGCCCGTCTCTCGTGGGTGAGTGGACACAGTCAGATCCACACTGCGCCTTGCCTGCCCGTCTCCCCTGGGTGAGTGGACACAGCCAGATCCGCACTTCGCCCTGCCTCCCCGTCTCCCGTGGGTGAGTGGACACAGCCAGATCCGCACTGCGCCCTGCCTGCCCGTCTCCCGTGGGTGAGTGGACACAGCCAGATCCGCACTGCGCCCTGCCTGCCTGTCTCCCGTGGGTGAGTGGACACAGCCAGATCCGCACTGCACCCTGCCTGACCGTCTGCCGTGGGTGAGTGGACACAGCCACATCCGCACTGCGCCCTGCCTGACCGTCTGCCGTAGTTGAGTGGACACAGACAGATCCGAACTGCGCCTTGCCTGCCCGTCTGACGTTGGTGAGTGGACACAGCCAGATCCGCACTGCGCCCTGCCTGCCCGTCTCCCGTGGGTGAGTGGACACAGCCAGATCCGCACTGCACCCTGCCTGACCGTCTGCCGTGGGTGAGTGGACACAGCCAGATCCGCACTGCGCCCTGCATGACCGCCTGCTGTGGGTGAGTGGAGACAGCCAGATCCGCATTGCGCCCTGCCTGCCCGTCTCCCGTGGGCGAGTGGACACAGCCAGATCCGCACTGCGCCCTGCCTGCCCGTCTGCCGTGGGTGAGTGGACACAGCCAGATCCGCACTGCGCCCTGCCTGCCCGTCTCCCCTGGGTTTGTGGACACAGCCAGATCCGCACTTCGCCCTGCCTGCTCGTCTCCCGTGGGTGAGTGGACACAGCCAGATCCGCACTGCGCCCTGCCTGCCCGTCTCCCGTGGGTGAGTGGACACAGCCAGATCCGCACTGCGCCCTGCCTGCCCGTCTCCCGTGGGTGAGTGGACACAGCCAGATCCGCACTGCGCCCTGCCTGCCCGTCTCCCGTGGGTGAGTAGACACAGCCAGATCCGCACTACGCCTTGCCTGCCCGTCTCCCATCAGTGAGTGGACACAGCCAGATCCGCACTGCGCCCTGCCTGCCCGTCTCCCGAGGGTGAGTGGACACAGCCAGATCCACACTGCGCACTGCCTGCCCGTCTCCAGTGGGCGAGTGGACACAGCTAGATCCACACTGCACCCTGCCTGACCGTCTGCCGTGGGTGAGTGGACACAGCCAGATCCACACTGCGCACTGCCTGACCGTCTGCCGTAGTTGAGTGGACACAGCCAGATCCGCACTGCGCCTTGCCTGCCCGTCTCACGTTGGTGAGTGGACACAGCCAGATCAGCACTGCGCCCTGCCTGCCCGTCTCCCGTGGGAGAGTGGACACAGCCAGATCCGCACTGCACCCTGCCTGACCGTCTGCCGTGGGTGAGTGGACACAGCCAGATCCGCACTGCGCCCTGCCTGACAGCCTGCTGTGAGTGAGTGGAGACAGCCAGATCCGCATTGCGCCCTGCCTGCCCGTCTCCCGTGGGCGAGTGGACACAGCCAGATCCGCACTGCGCCCTGCCTGCCCGTCTGCCGTGGGTGAGTGGACACAACCAGATCCGCACTACGCCCTGCCTGACCATCTGCCGTGGGTGAGTGGACACATGCAGATCCACACTGCGCCCTGCCTGCCCGTCTGCCGTGGGTGAATGGACGCAGCCAGATCCGCACTGCACCCTGCCTGACCGTCTGCCGTGGGTGAGTGGACAAAGCCAGATCCGCACTGCGCCCTGCTTGCCCGTCTGCCGTGGGTCAGTGGACATAGCCATATCCACACAGCACTCTCTCTGCCCGTCTCCCGTGGGTCAGTGGACACAGCCAGATCCACACTGCGCCTTGCCTGCCCGTCTCCCCTGGGTGTGTGGACACAGCCAGATCCGCACTGCGCCCTGCCTGCCCGTCTCCCGTGGGTGAGTGGACACAGCCAGATCCGCACTGCGCCCTGCCTGCCCGTCTCCCGTGGGTGAGTGGACACAGCCAGATCGGCACTTCGCCCTGCCTGCCCGTCTCCCGTGGGTGAGTGGACACAGCCAGATCCGCATGCGCCCTGCCTGCCCGTCTCCCGTGGGTGAGTGGACACAGCCAGATCCGTACTGCGCCGTGCCTGCCCGTCTGCCGTGGGTCAGTGGACATAGCCAGATCCACACAGCACCGTCTCTGCCCATCTCCCATGGGTGAGTGGACACAGACGGATCCGCACTGCGCCCTGCCTGCCCGTCTCCTGTGGGTGAGTGGACACAGCCAGATCCGCACTGCGCCTTGCCTGCCCGTCTGATGTTGGTGAGTGGACACAGCCAGATCCGCACTGCGCCCTGCCTGCCCGTCTCCCGTGGGTGAGTGGACACAGCCAGATCCGCACTGCACCCTGCCTGACCGTCTGCCGTGGGTGAGTGGACACAGCCAGATCCGCACTGCGCCCTGCCTGCCCGTCTGCCGTGGGTGAGTGGACACAGCCAGATCCGCACTGCGCCCTGCCTGCCCGTCTCCCGTGGGTGAGTGGACACAGCCAGATCCGTACTGCGCCGTGCCTGCCCGTCTGCCGTGGGTCAGTGGACATCGCCAGATCCACACAACACCGTCTCTGCTCATCTCCCGTGGGTGAGTGGACACAGCCAGATCCGCACTGCGCCTTGCCTGCCCGTCTCCTGTGGGTGAGTGGACACAGCCAGATCCGCACTGCGCCCTGCCTGCCCGTCTGCCGTAGGGTTAGGGTTAGGGTTAGGGTTAGGGTTAGGGTTAGGGTTAGGGTTAGGGTTAGGGTTAGGGTTAGAGGGTTAGGGTTAGGGTTAGTGTTAGGGTTAGGGTTAGGGTTAAGGTTAGGGTTAGGGTTAGAGGGTTAGGGTTAGGGTTAGGGTTAGGGTTAGGGTTAGGGTTAGAGGGTTAGGGATAGGGTTAGGGTTAGGGTTAGGGTTAGGGTTAGGGTTAGTGGGTGAGTGGACACAGCCGGATCCGCACTGCGCCCTGCCTGCCCGTCTGCCGTGGGTCAGTGGACATCGCCATATCCACACAGCACCCTCTCTGCCCGTCTCTCGTGGGTGAATGGACACAGCCAGATCCACACTGCGCCTTGCCTGCCCGTCTCCCCTGGGTGAGTGGACACAGCCAGATCCGCACTTCGCCCTGCCTGCCCGTCTCCCGTGGGTGAGTGGACACAGCCAGATCCGCACTGCGCCCTGCCTGCCCGTCTCCCGTGGGTGAGTGGACACAGCCAGATCCGTACTGCGCCGTGCCTGCCCGTCTGCCGTGGGCCAGTGGACATAGCCAGATCCACACAGCACCGTCTCTGCTCATCTCCCGTGGGTGAGTGGACACAGCCAGATCCGCACTGCGCCTTGCCTGCCCGTCTCCTGTGGGTGAGTGGACACAGCCAGATCCGCACTGCGTCCTGCCTGACCGTCTGCCGTGGGTGAGTGGACACAGCCAGATCCGCACTGCGCCCTGCCTGCCCGTCTGCCGTAGGGTTAGGGTTAGGGTTAGGGTTAGGGTTAGGGTTAGGGTTAGGGTTAGGGTTAGAGGGTTAGGGTTAGGGTTAGGGTTAGGGTTAGGGTTAGGGTTAGGGTTAGGGTTAGGGTTAGAGGGTTAGGGTTAGGGTTAGGGTTAGGGTTAGTGTTAGGGTTAGAGGGTTAGGGATAGGGTTAGGGTTAGGGTTAGGGTTAGGGTTAGGGTTAGGGTTAGTGGGTGAGTGGACACAGCCGGATCCGCACTGCGCCCTGCCTGCCCGTCTTCCGTGGGTCAGTGGACATCGCCATATCCACACAGCACCCTCTCTGCCCGTCTCTCGTGGGTGAATGGACACAGCCAGATCCACACTGCGCCTTGCCTGCCCGTCTCCCCTGGGTGAGTGGACACAGCCAGATCCGCACTTCGCCCTGCCTGCCCGTCTCCCGTGGGTGAGTGGACACAGCCAGATCCGCACTGCGCCCTGCCTGCCCGTCTCCCGTGGGTGAGTGGACACAGCCAGATCCGTACTGCGCCGTGCCTGCCCGTCTGCCGTGGGCCAGTGGACATAGCCAGATCCACACAGCACCGTCTCTGCCCATCTCCCGTGGGTGAGTGGACACAGCCGGATCCGCACTGCGCCCTGCCTGCCCGTCTCCCGTGGGTGAGTGGACACAGCCAGATCCGCACTGCGCCTTGCTTGCCCGTCTCACGTTGGTGAGTGGACACAGCCAGATCCGCACTGCGCCCTGCCTGGCCGTCTCCCGTGGGTGAGTGGACACAGCCAGATCCGCTTTGCACCCTGCCTGACCGTCTGCCGTGGGTGAGTGGACACAGCCAGATCCGCACTGCGCCCTGCCTGCCCGTCTCCCGTGGGTGAGTGGACACAGCCAGATCCGCACTGCGCCTTGCCTGCCCGTCTCACGTCGGTGAGTGGACACAGCCAGATCCGCAATGCGCCCTGCCTGCCCGTCTCCCGTGGGTGAGTGGACACAGCCAGATCCGCACTGCACCCTGCCTGACCGTCTGCCGTGGGTGAGTGGACACAGCCAGATCCACACTGCGCCCTGCCTGACGGTCTGCCGTAGTTGAGTGGACACAGCCAGATCCGCACTGCGCCTTGCCTGCCCGTCTCACGTTGGTGAGTGGACACAGCCAGATCCGCACTGTGCCCTGCCTACCCGTCTCCCATGGGTGAGTGGACACAGCTAGATCCGCACTGCGCCCTGCCTGCCCGTCTCCCGTGGGTGAGTGGACACAGCCAGATCCGCACTGCGCCTTGCCTGCCCGTCTCACGTTGGTGAGTGGACACAGCCAGATCCGCACTGCGCCCTGCCTGCCCGTCTCCCGTGGGTGAGTGGACACAGCCAGATCCGCACTGCACCCTGCCTGGCCGTCTGCCATGGGTAAGTGGACACAGCCAGATCCGCACTGCGCCCTGCCTGCCCGTCTGCCGTGGGTCAGTGGACACAGCCATATCCACACAGCACCCTCTCTGCCTGTCTCTCGTGGGTGAGTGGACACAGTCAGATCCACACTGCGCCTTGCCTGCCCGTCTCCCCTGGGTGAGTGGACTCAGCCAGATCCGCACTTCGCCCTGCCTGCCCGTCTCCCGTGGGTGAGTGGACACAGCCAGATCCGCACTGCGCCCTGCCTGCCCGTCACCCGTGGGTGAGTGGACACAGCCAGATCCGCACTGCGCCCTGCCTGCCCGTCTCCCGTGGGTGAGTGGACACAGCCAGATCCGTACTGCGCCGTGCCTGCCCGTCTGCCGTGGGTCAGTGGACATAGCCAGATCCACACAGCACCGTCTCTGCTCATCTCCCGTGGGTGAGTGGACACAGCCGGATCCGCACTGTGCCCTGCCTGCCCGTCTCCCGTGGGCGAGTGGACACAGCCAGATCCGCACTTCGCCCTGCCTGCCCATCTCCCGTGGGTGAGTGGACACAGCCGGATCCGCACTGCGCCCTGCCTGCCCGTCTCCCGTGGGTGAGTGGACACAGCCAGATCCGCACTGCGCCTTGCTTGCCCGTCTCACGTTGGTGAGTGGACACAGCCAGATCCGCACTGCGCCCTGCCTGGCCGTCTCCCGTGGGTGAGTGGACACAGCCAGATCCGCACTGCGCCTTCCCTCTCCGTCTCCCGTCGGTGAGTGCACACAGAAAGATCCGCACTGAGACCTGCCTGCCCGTCTCCCGTGGGTGAGTGGACTCAGCCAGATCCGCAATGCGCCTTGCCTGCCCGTCTACCGTGGGCGAGTGGACACAGCCAGATCCGCACTGCGCCCTGACTGCCCGTCGGCCGTGGGTGAGTGGACACAGCCAGATCCGCACTGCGCCCTGACTGCTCGTCTGCCGTGGGTCAGTGGACATAGCTAGATCCACACAGCACCCACTCTGCCCGTCTCCCGTTGGTGAGTGGACACAGCCAGATCTACACTGCGCCTTGCCTGGCCGTCTCCCCTGCGTGAGTGGACACAGCCAGATCCGCACTGCGCCCTGCCTGCCCATCTCCCATGGGTGAGTGGACACAGCCAGATCCGCACTGCGCACTGCCTGCCCGTCTCCCATGGGTGAGTGGACACAGCCAGATCCGCACTGCGCCCTGCCTGCCCGTCTCCTGTGGGTGAGTGGACACAGCCAGGTCCGCACAGCGCCCTGCCTGCCCGTCGCCCGTGGGTGAGTGGACACAGCCAGATTCGCACTGCGCCCTGCTTGCCCGTCTGCCGTGGGTCAGTGGACATAGCCAGATCCACACAGCGCCGTCTCTGCCCGTCTCCCGTGGGTGAGTGGACACAGCCAGATCCGCACTGCGCCTTGCCTGCCCGTCTCCTCTGGGTGAGTGGACACAGCCAGATCCGTTCTGCGCCCTGCCTGCCCGTCTGCCGTGGGTCAGTGGACATAGCCAGATCCACACAGCACCCTCTCGGCCCATCTCCCGTGGGTGAGTGGACACAGCCGGATCCGCACTGCGCCCTGCCTGCCTGTCTCCCGTGGGTGAGTGGACACAGCCAGAATCGCACTGCGCCTTCCCTCTCCGTCTCCCATCGGTGAGTGGACACAGCCAGATCCGCACTGAGCCCTGCCTGCCCGTCTCCCGTGGGTGAGTGGAACAGCCAATCCGCACTGCGCCCTGCCTGCCCGTCTACCGTGGGCGAGTGGACACAGCTAGATCCGCACTGCGCCCTGACTGCCGGTCTGCTGTGGGTCAGTGGACACAGCCAGATCCGCACTGCGCCCTGCCTGACCGTCTGCCGTGGGTGAGTGGACACAGCCAGATCCGCACTGCGCCCTGCCTGCCCGTCTGCCGTGGGTGAGTGGACACAGCAGGATCCGCACTGCGCCCTGCCTGACCGTCTGCCGTGGGTGAGTGGACACAGCCAGATCCGCACTGCGCCTTGCCTGCCCGTCTCACGTGGGTGAGTGGACACAGCCAGATCCGCACTGCGCCCTGCCTGCCCATCTCCCAGGGGTGAGTGGACACAGTCAGATCCGCACTGCACCCTGCCTCTCCGTCTGCCATGGGTGAGTGGACACAGCCAGATCCACACTGCGCCCTGCCTGCCCGTCTGCCGTGGGTGAGTGGACACAGCCAGATCCGCACTGCACCCTCCCTGACCGTCTGCCGTGGGTGAGTGGAACAGCCAGATCCGCACTGCGCCCTGCCTGGCCGTCTGCCGTGGGTGAGTGGACACAGCCAGATCCGCACTGCGCCCTGCCTGACCGTCTGCCGTGGGTGAGTGGACACAGCCAGATCCGCACTGCGCCCTGCCTGACCATCTGCCGTGGGTGAGTGGACACAGCCAGATCCGCACTGCGCCCTGCCTGACCGCCTGCCGTGGGTGAGTGGACACAGCCAGATCCGCACTGCGCCCTGCCTGACCGCCTGCCGTGGGCGAGTGGACACAGCCAGATCCGTAAAGCGCCCTGCCTGCCCGTCTGCCGTGGGTCAGCGGACATAGCCAGATCCACACAGCACCGTCTCTGCCCATCTCCCGTGGGTGAGTGGACAGAGCCTGATCCGCACTGCGCCCTGCCTGCCCGTCTCCTGTGGGTGAGTGGACACAGCCAGATCCGCACTGCGTCCTGCCTGACCATCTGCCGTGGGTGAGTGGACACAGCCAGATCTGCACTGCGCCCTGCCTGCCCGTCTGCCGTAGGGTTAGGGTTAGGGTTAGGGTTAGGGTTAGGGTTAGGGTTAGAGGGTTAGGGTTAGGGTTAGGGTTAGTGTTAGGGTTAGGGTTAGGGTTAGGGTTAGGGTTAGAGGGTTAGGGTTAGGGTTAGGGTTAGGGTTAGGGTTAGGGTTAGAGGGTTAGGGATAGGGTTAGGGTTAGGGTTAGGGTTAGGGTTAGGGTTAGTGGGTGAGTGGACACAGCCGGATCCGCACTGCGCCCTGCCTGCCCGTCTACCGTGGGTCAGTGGACATCGCCATATCCACACAGCACCCTCTCTGCCCGTCTCTCGTGGTTGAATGGACACAGCCAGATCCACACTGCGCCTTGCCTGCCCATCTCCCCTGGGTGAGTGGACACAGCCAGATCCGCACTTCGCCCTGCCTGCCCGTCTCCCGTGGGTGAGTGGACACAGCCAGATCCGCACTGCGCCCTGCCTGCCCGTCTCCCGTGGGTGAGTGGACACAGCCAGATCCGTACTGCGCCGTGCCTGCCCATCTGCCGTGGGTCAGTGGACATAGCCAGATCCACACAGCACCGTCTCTGCCCATCTCCCGTGGGTGAGTGGACACAGCCGGATCCGCACTGTGCCCTGCCTGCCCGTCTCCCGTGGGTGAGTGGACACAGCCAGATCCGCACTGCGCCTTGCTTGCCCGTCTCACGTTGGTGAGTGGACACAGCCAGATCCGCACTGCGCCCTGCCTGCCCGTCTCCCGTGGGTGAGTGGACACAGCCAGATCCGCACTGCACCCTGCCTGACCGTCTGCGGTGGGTGAGTGGACACAGCCTGATCCGCACTGCGCCCTGCCTGCCCGTCTGCCGTGGGTCAGTGGACATAGCCATATCCACACAGCACCCTTTCTGCCCGTCTCTCGTGGGTGAGTGGACACAGTCAGATCCACACTGCGCCTTGCCTGCCCGTCTCCCCTGGGTGAGTGGACACAGCCAGATCCGCACTTCGCCCTGCCTCCCCGTCTCCCGTGGGTGAGTGGACACAGCCAGATCCGCACTGCGCCCTGCCTGCCCGTCTCCCGTGGGTGAGTGGACACAGCCAGATCCGCACTGCGCCCTGCCTGCCCGTCTCCCGTGGGTGAGTGGACACAGCCAGATCCGCACTGCACCCTGCCTGACCGTCTGCCGTGGGTGAGTGGACACAGCCACATCCGCACTGCGCCCTGCCTGACCGTCTGCCGTAGTTGAGTGGACACAGCCAGATCCGCACTGCGCCTTGCCTGCCCGTCTGACGTTGGTGAGTGGACACAGCCAGATCCGCACTGCGCCCTGCCTGCCCGTCTCCCGTGGGTGAGTGGACACAGCCAGATCCGCACTGCACCCTGCCTGACCGTCTGCCGTGGGTGAGTGGACACAGCCAGATCCGCACTGCGCCCTGCATGACCGCCTGCTGTGGGTGAGTGGAGACAGCCAGATCCGCATTGCGCCCTGCCTGCCCGTCTCCCGTGGGCGAGTGGACACAGCCAGATCCGCACTGCGCCCTGCCGGCCCGTCTGCCGTGGGTGAGTGGACACAGCAAGATCCGCACTGCGCCCTGCCTGCACGTCTCCCCTGGGTGAGTGGACACAGCCAGATCCGCACTTCGCCCTGCCTGCTCGTCTCCCGTGGGTGAGTGGACACAGCCAGATCCGCACTGCGCCCTGCCTGCCCGTCTCCCGTGGGTGAGTGGACACAGCCAGATCCGCACTGCGCCCTGCCTGCCCGTCTCCCGTGGGTGAGTGGACACAGCCAGATCCGCACTACGCCTTGCCTGCCCGTCTCCCATCAGTGAGTGGACACAGCCAGATCCGCACTGCGCCCTGCCTGCCCGTCTCCCGAGGGTGAGTGGACACAGCCAGATCCACACTGCGCACTGCCTGCCCGTCTCCAGTGGGCGAGTGGACACAGCCAGATCCACACTGCACCCTGCCTGACCGTCTGCCGTGGGTGAGTGGACACAGCCAGATCCACACTGCGCACTGCCTGACCGTCTGCCGTAGTTGAGTGGACACAGCCAGATCCGCACTGCGCCTTGCCTGCCCGTCTCACGTTGGTGAGTGGACACAGCCAGATCCGCACTGCGCCCTGCCTGCCCGTCTCCCGTGGGAGAGTGGACACAGCCAGATCCGCACTGCACCCTGCCTGACCGTCTGCCGTGGGCGAGTGGACACAGCCAGATCCGCACTGCGCCCTGCCTGACAGCCTGCTGTGAGTGAGTGGAGACAGCCAGATCCGCATTGCGCCCTGCCTGCCCGTCTCCCGTGGGCGAGTGGACACAGCCAGATCCGCACTGCGCCCTGCCTGCCCATCTGCCGTGGGTGAGTGGACACAGCCAGATCCGCACTACGCCCTGCCTGATCATCTGCCGTGGGTGAGTGGACACATGCAGATCCACACTGCGCCCTGCCTGCCCGTCTGCCGTGGGTGAGTGGACGCAGCCAGATCCGCACTGCACCCTGCCTGACCGTCTGCCGTGGGTGAGTGGACAAAGCCAGATCCGCACTGCGCCCTGCTTGCCCGTCTGCCGTGGGTCAGTGGACATAGCCATATCCACACAGCACTCTCTCTGCCCGTCTCCCGTGGGTCAGTGGACACAGCCAGATCCACACTGCTCCTTGCCTGCCCGTCTCCCCTGGGTGTGTGGACACAGCCAGATCCGCACTGCGCCCTGCCTGCCCGTCTCCCGTGGGTGAGTGGACACAGCCAGATCCGCACTGCGCCCTGCCTGCCCGTCTCCCGTGGGTGAGTGGACACAGCCAGATCGGCACTTCGCCCTGCCTGCCCGTCTCCCGTGGGTGAGTGAACACAGCCAGATCCGCATGCGCCCTGCCTGCCCGTCTCCCGTGGGTGAGTGGACACAGCCAGATGCGTACTGCGCCGTGCCTGCCCGTCTGCCGTGGGTCAGTGGACATAGCCAGATCCACACAGCACCGTCTCTGCCCATCTCCCATGGGTGAGTGGACACAGCCGGATCCGCACTGCGCCCTGCCTGCCCGTCTCCTGTGGGTGAGTGGACACAGCCAGATCCGCACTGCGCCTTGCCTGCCCGTCTGACGTTGGTGAGTGGACACAGCCAGATCCGCACTGCGCCCTGCCTGCCCGTCTCCCGTGGGTGAGTGGACACAGCCAGATCCGCACTGCACCCAGCCTGACCGTCTGCCGTGGGTGAGTGGACACAGCCAGATCCGCACTGCGCCCTGCCTGCCCGTCTGCCGTGGGTGAGTGGACACAGCCAGATCCGCACTGCGCCCTGCCTGCCCGTCTCCCGTGGGTGAGTGGACACAGCCAGATCCGCACTGCGCCCTGCCTGCCCGTCTCCCGTGGGTGAGTGGACACAGCCAGATCCGTACTGCGCCGTGCCTGCCCGTCTGCCGTGGGTCAGTGGACATAGCCAGATCCACACAGCACCGTCTCTGCTCATCTCCCGTGGGTGAGTGGACACAGCCAGATCCGCACTGCGCCTTGCCTGCCCGTCTCCTGTGGGTGAGTGGACACAGCCAGATCCGCACTGCGTCCTGCCTGACCGTCTGCCGTGGGTGAGTGGACACAGCCAGATCCGCACTGCGCCCTTCCTGCCCGTCTGCCGTAGGGTTAGGGTTAGGGTTAGGGTTAGGGTTAGGGTTAGGGTTAGGGTTAGGGTTAGGGTTAGAGGGTTAGGGTTAGGGTTAGTGTTAGGGTTAGAGGGTTAGTGGTAGGGTTAGGGTTAGGGTTAGGGTTAGGGTTAGGGTTAGGGTTAGAGGGTTAGGGTTAGGGTTAGGGTTAGGGTTAGGGTTAGGGTTAGTGGGTGAGTGGACACAGCCGGATCCGCACTGCGCGCTGCCTGCCTATCTCCCGTGGGTGAGTAGACACAGCCAGATCCGCACTGCGCCTTGCCTGCCCGTGTCCCGTGGGTGAGTGGACACAGCCAGATCCGCACTGCACCCTGCCTGACCGTCTGCCGTGGGTGAGTGGACACAGCCAGATCCGCACTGCTCCCTGCCTGCCCGTCTCCCGTGGGCGAGTGGACACAGCCAGATCCGCACTGCGCCCTGCCTGCCCGTCTGCCGTGGGTGAGTGGACACAGCCAGATCCGCACTGCGCCCTGCCTGCCCGTCTCCCGTGGGTGATTGGACACAGCCAGATCCGCACTGCACCCTGCCTGACCGTCTGCCGTGGGTGAGTGGACACAGCCAGATCCGCACTGCGCCCTGCCTGCCCGTCTGCCGTAGGGTTAGGGTTAGGGTTAGGGTTAGGGTTAGGGTTAGGTTTAGGATTAGGGTTAGGGTTAGAGGGTTAGGGTTAGGGTTAGGGTTAGTGTTAGGGTTAGGGTTAGGGTTAGGGTTAGGGTTAGGGTTAGTGGGTGAGTGGACACAGCCGGATCCGCACTGCGCCCTGCCTGCCCGTCTACCGTGGGTCAGTGGACATCGCCATATCCACACAGCACCCTCTCTGCCCGTCTCTCGTGGTTGAATGGACACAGCCAGATCCACACTGCGCCTTGCCTGCCCATCTCCCCTGGGTGAGTGGACACAGCCAGATCCGCACTTCGCCCTGCCTGCCCGTCTCCCGTGGGTGAGTGGACACAGCCAGATCCGCACTGCGCCCTGCCTGCCCGTCTCCCGTGGGTGAGTGGACACAGCCAGATCCGTACTGCGCCGTGCCTGCCCATCTGCCGTGGGTCAGTGGACATAGCCAGATCCACACAGCACCGTCTCTGCCCATCTCCCGTGGGTGAGTGGACACAGCCGGATCCGCACTGCGTCCTGCCTGACCGTCTGCCGTGGGTGAGTGGACACAGCCAGATCCGCACTGCGCCCTGCCTGCCCGTCTGCCGTAGGGTTAGGGTTAGGGTTAGGGTTAGGGTTAGGGTTAGGGTTAGGGTTAGAGGGTTAGGGTTAGGGTTAGTGTTAGGGTTAGAGGGTTAGGGGTAGGGTTAGGGTTAGGGTTAGGGTTAGGGTTAGGGTTAGGGTTAGAGGGTTAGGGTTAGGGTTAGGGTTAGGGTTAGGGTTAGGGTTAGTGGGTGAGTGGACACAGCCGGATCCGCACTGCGCGCTGCCTGCCTATCTCCCGTGGGTGAGTAGACACAGCCAGATCCGCACTGCGCCTTGCCTGCCCGTGTCCCGTGGGTGAGTGGACACAGCCAGATCCGCACTGCACCCTGCCTGACCGTCTGCCGTGGGTGAGTGGACACAGCCAGATCCGCACTGCTCCCTGCCTGCCCGTCTCCCGTGGGCGAGTGGACACAGCCAGATCCGCACTGCGCCCTGCCTGCCCGTCTGCCGTGGGTGAGTGGACACAGCCAGATCCGCACTGCGATCTGCCTGCCCGTCTCCCGTGGGTGAGTGGACACAGCCAGATCCGCACTGCACCCTGCCTGACCGTCTGCCGTGGGTGAGTGGACACAGCCAGATCCGCACTGCGCCCTGCCTGCCCGTCTGCCGTAGGGTTAGGGTTAGGGTTAGGGTTAGGGTTAGGTTTAGGATTAGGGTTAGGGTTAGAGGGTTAGGGTTAGGGTTAGGGTTAGTGTTAGGGTTAGGGTTAGGGTTAGGGTTAGGGTTAGGGTTAGTGGGTGAGTGGACACAGCCGGATCCGCACTGCGCCCTGCCTGCCCGTCTACCGTGGGTCAGTGGACATCGCCATATCCACACAGCACCCTCTCTGCCCGTCTCTCGTGGTTGAATGGACACAGCCAGATCCACACTGCGCCTTGCCTGCCCATCTCCCCTGGGTGAGTGGACACAGCTAGATCCGCACTTCGCCCTGCCTGCCCGTCTCCCGTGGGTGAGTGGACACAGCCAGATCCGCACTGCGCCCTGCCGGCCCGTCTCCCGTGGGTGAGTGGACACAGCCAGATCCGTACTGCGCCGTGCCTGCCCATCTGCCGTGGGTCAGTGGACATAGCCAGATCCACACAGCACCGTCTCTGCCCATCTCCCGTGGGTGAGTGGACACAGCCGGATCCGCACTGCGCCCTGCCTGCCCGTCTCCCGTGGGTGAGTGGACAAGCCAGATCCGCACTGCGCCTTGCATGCCCGTCTCACGTTGGTGAGTGGACACAGCCAGATCCGCACTGCGCCCTGCCTGCCCGTCTCCCGTGGGTGAGTGGACACAGCCAGATCCGCACTGCACCCTGCCTGACCGTCTGCCGTGGGTGAGTGGACACAGCCTGATCCGCACTGCGCCCTGCCTGCCCGTCTGCCGTGGGACAGTGGACATAGCCATATCCACACAGCACCCTTTCTGCCCGTCTCTCGTGGGTGAGTGGACACAGTCAGATCCACACTGCGCCTTGCCTGCCCGTCTCCCCTGGGTGAGTGGACACAGCCAGATCCGCACTTCGCCCTGGCTCCCCGTCTCCCGTGGGTGAGTGGACACAGCCAGATCCGCACTGCGCCCTGCCTGCCCGTCTCCCGTGGGTGAGTGGGCACAGCCAGATCCGCACTGCGCCCTGCCTGCCCGTCTCCCGTGGGTGAGTGGACACAGTCAGATGTGCACTGCACCCTGCCTGACCGTCTGCCGTGGGTGAGTGGACACAGCCACATCCGCACTGCGCCCTGCCTGACCGTCTGCCGTAGTTGAGTGGACACAGCCAGATCCGAACTGCGCCTTGCCTGCCCGTCTGACGTTGGTGAGTGGACACAGCCAGATCCGCACTGCGCCCTGCCTGCCCGTCTCCCGTGGGTGAGTGGACACAGCCAGATCCGCACTGCACCCTGCCTGACCGTCTGCCGTGGGTGAGTGGACACAGCCAGATCCGCACTGCGCCCTGCCTGCCCGTCTCCCGTGGGTGAGTGGACACAGCCAGATCCGCACTGCGCCCTGCCTGCCCGTCTGCCGTGGGTGAGTGGACACAGCCAGATCCGCACTGCGCCCTGCCTGCCCGTCTCCCGTGGGTGAGTGGACACAGCCAGATCCGTACTGCGCAGTGCCTGCCCGTCTCCCGTGGGTCAGTGGACATAGCCAGATCCACACAGCACCGTCTCTGCCCATCTCCCATGGGTGAGTGGACACAGCCGGATCCGCACTGCGCCCTGCCTGCCCGTCTCCCGTGGGTGAGTGGACACAGCCAGATCCGCACTGCGCCTTGCCTGCCCGTCTGACGTTGGTGAGTGGACACAGCCAGATCCGCACTGCGCCCTGCCTGCCCGTCTCCCGTGGGTGAGTGGACACAGCCAGATCCGCACTGCACCCTGCCTGACCGTCTGCCGTGGGAGAGTGGACACAGCCAGATCCGCACTGCGCCCTGCCTGCCCGTCTGCTGTGGGTGAGTGGACACAGCCAGATCCGCACTGCGCCCTGCCTGCCCGTCTCCCGTGGGTGAGTGGACACAGCCAGATCCGCACTGCGCCCTGCCTGCCCGTCTCCCGTTGGTGAGTGGACACAGCCAGATCCGTACTGCGCCGTGCCTGCCCGTCTGCCGTGGGTCTGTGGACATAGCCAGATCCACACAGCACCGTCTCTGCTCATCTCCCGTGGGTGAGTGGACACAGCCAGATCCGCACTGCGCCTTGCCTGCCCGTCTCCTGTGGGTGAGTGGACACAGCCAGATCCGCACTGCGTCCTGCCTGACCGTCTGCCGTGGGTGAGTGGACACAGCCAGATCCGCACTGCGCCCTGCCTGCCCGTCTGCCGTAGGGTTAGGGTTAGGGTTAGGGTTAGGGTTAGGGTTAGGGTTAGGGTTAGGGTTAGAGGGTTAGGGTTAGGGTTAGTGTTAGGGTTAGGGTTAGGGTTAGGGTTAGGGTTAGGGTTAGAGGGTTAGGGTTAGGGTTAGGGTTAGGGTTAGGGTTAGGGTTAGGGTTAGAGGGTTAGGGATAGGGTTAGGGTTAGGGTTAGGGTTAGGGTTAGGGTTAGGGTTAGTGGGTGAGTGGACACAGCCGGATCCGCACTGCGCCCTGCCTGCCCGTCTGCCGTGGGTCAGTGGACATCGCCATATCCACACAGCACCCTCTCTGCCCGTCTCTCGTGGGTGAATGGACACAGCCAGATCCACACTGCGCCTTGCCTGCCCGTCTCCCCTGGGTGAGTGGACACAGCCAGATACGCACTTCGCCCTGCCTGCCCGTCTCCCGTGGGTGAGTGGACACAGCCAGATCCGCACTGCGCCCTGCCTGCCCGTCTCCCCTGGGTGAGTGGACACAGCCAGATCCGTACTGCGCCGTGCCTGCCCGTCTGCCGTGGGCCAGTGGACATAGCCAGATCCACACAGCACCGTCTCTGCCCATCTCCCGTGGGTGAGTGGACACAGCCGGATCCGCACTGCGCCCTGCCTGCCCGTCTCCCGTGGGTGAGTGGACACAGCCAGATCCGCACTGCGCCTTGCTTGCCCGTCTCACGTTGGTGAGTGGACACAGCCAGATCCGCACTGCGCCCTGCCTGGCCGTCTCCCGTGGGTGAGTGGACACAGCCAGATCCGCTTTGCACCCTGCCTGACCGTCTGCCGTGGGTGAGTGGACACAGCCAGATCCGCACTGCGCCCTGCCTGCCCGTCTGCCGTGGGTCAGTGGACATAGCCATATCCACACAGCACCCTTTCTGCCCGTCTCTCGTGGGTGAGTGGACACAGTCAGATCCACACTGCGCCTTGCCTGCCCGTCTCCCCTGGGTGAGTGGACACAGCCAGATCCGCACTTCGCCCTGCCTGCCCGTCTCCCGTGGGTGAGTGGACACAGCCAGATCCGCACTGCGCCCTGCCTGCCCGTCTCCCGTGGGTGAGTGGACACAGCCAGATCCGCACTGTGCCCTGCCTGCCCGTCTCCCGTGGGTGAGTGGACACAGCCAGATCCGCACTGCACCCTGCCTGACCGTCTGCCGTGGGTGAGTGGACACAGCCAGATCCACACTGCGCCCTGCCTGACCGTCTGCCGTGGTTGAGTGGACACAGCCAGATCCGCACTGCGCCTTGCCTGCCCGTCTCCCGTGGGTGAGTGGACACAGCCAGATCCGCACTGCACCCTGCCTGCCCGTCTCCCGTGGGTGAGTGGACACAGCCAGATCCGCACTGCGCCCTGCCTGACCGCCTGCTGTGGGTGAGTGGAGACAGCCAGATCCGCATTGCGCCCTGCCTGCCCGTCTCCCGTGGCCGAGTGGACACAGCCAGATCCGCACTGCCCCCTGCCTGTCCGTCTCCCGTGGGTGAGTGGACACAGCCAGATCCGCACTGCGCCCTGCCTGCCCGTCGCCCGTGGGTGAGTGGACACAGCCAGATCCGCACTGCGCCCTGCTTGCCCGTCTGCCGTGGGTCAGTGGACATAGCCAGATCCACACAGCGCCGTCTCTGCCCGTCTCCCGTGGGTGAGTGGACACAGCCAGATCCGCACTGCGCCTTGCCTGCCCGTCTCCTGTGGGTGAGTGGACACAGCCAGATCCGCACTGCATCCTGCCTGACCGTCTGCCGTGGGTGAGTGGACACAGCCAGATCCGCACTGCGCCCTGCCTGCCCGTCTGCCGTAGGGTTAGGGTTAGGGTTAGGGTTAGGGTTAGGGTTAGGGTTAGGGTTAGAGGGTTAGGGGTAGGGTTAGGGTTAGGGTTAGGGTTAGGGTTAGGGTTAGAGTTAGAGGGTTAGGGTTAGGGTTAGGGTTAGGGTTAGGGTTAGGGTTAGGGTTAGGGTTAGAGGGTTAGGGTTAGGGTTAGGGTTAGGGTTAGGGTTAGGGTTAGGGTTAGTGGGTGAGTGGACACAGCCGGATCCGCACTGCGCGCTGCCTGCCTATCTCCCGTGGGTGAGTAGACACAGCCAGATCCGCACTGCGCCTTGACTGCCCGTGTCCCGTGGGTGAGTGGACACAGCCAGATCCGCACTGCACCCTGCCTGACCGTCTTCCGTGGGTGAGTGGACACAGCCAGATCCGCACTGCGCCCTGCCTGCCCGTCTCCCGTGGGCGAGTGGACACAGCCAGATCCGCACTGCGCCCTGCCTGCCCGTATGCCGTGGGTGAGTGGACACAGCCAGATCCGCACTGCGCCCTGCCTGCCCGTCTCCCGTGGGTGAGTGGACACAGCCAGATCCGCACTGCACCCTGCCTGACCGTCTGCCGTGGGTGAGTGGACACAGCCAGATCCGCACTGCGCCCTGCCTGCAGTCTGCCGTTGGTCAGTGGACATAGCCATATCCACACAGCACCCTCTCTGCCCGTCTCTCGTGGGTGAGTGGACACAGCCAGATCCACACTGAGCCTTGCCTGCCCGTCTCCCCTGGGTGAGTGGGCACAGCCAGATCCGCACTTCGCCCTGCCTGCCCGTCTCCCGTGGGTGAGTAGACACAGCCATATCCGTACTGCGCCGTGCCTGCCCGTCTGCCGTGGGCCAGTGGACATAGTCAGATCCACACAGCACCGTCTTTGCCCATCTCCCGTGGGTGAGTGGACACAGCCGGATCCGCACTGCGCCCTGCCTGCCCATCTCCCGTGGGTGAGTGGACACAGCCAGATCCGCACTGCGCCTTGCCTGCCCGTCTCACGTTGGTGAGTGGACACAGCCAGATCCGCACTGCGCCCTGCCTGCCCGTCTCCCGTGGGTGAGTGGACACAGCCAGATCCGCACTGCACCCTGCCTGGCCGTCTGCCATGGGTAAGTGGACACAGCCAGATCCGCACTGCGCCCTGCCTGCCCGTCTGCCGTGGGTCAGTGGACACAGCCATATCCACACAGCACCCTCTCTGCCTGTCTCTCGTGGGTGAGTGGACACAGTCAGATCCACACTGCGCCTTGCCTGCCCGTCTCCCCTGGGTGAGTGAACTCAGCCAGATCCGCACTTCGCCCTGCCTGCCCGTCTCCCGTGGGTGAGTGGACACAGCCAGATCCGCACTGCGCCCTGCCTGCCCGTCTCCCGTGGGTGAGTGGACACAGCCAGATCCGCACTGCGCCCTGCCTGCCCGTCTCCCGTGGGTGAGTGGACACAGCCAGATCCGAACTGCGCCGTGCCTGCCCGTCTGCCGTGGGTCAGTGGACATAGCCAGATCCACACAGCACCGTCTCTGCTCATCTCCCGTGGGTGAGTGGACACAGCCGGATCCGCACTGCGCCCTGCCTGCCCGTCTCCCGTGGGCGAGTGGACACAGCCAGATCCGCACTTCGCCCTGCCTGCCCATCTCCCGTGGGTGAGTGGACACAGCCGGATCCGCACTGCGCCCTGCCTGCCCGTCTCCCGTGGGTGAGTGGACACAGCCAGATCCGCACTGCGCCTTGCTTGCCCGTCTCACGTTGGTGAGTGGACACAGCCAGATCCGCACTGCGCCCTGCCTGGCCGTCTCCCGTGGGTGAGTGGACACAGCCAGATCCGCACTGCGCCTTCCCTCTCCGTCTCCCGTCGGTGAGTGCACACAGAAAGATCCGCACTGAGCCCTGCCTGCCCGTCTCCCGTGGGTGAGTGGACTCAGCCAGATCCGCACTGCGCCTTGCCTGCCCGTCTACCGTGGGCGAGTGAACACAGCCAGATCCGCACTGCGCCCTGACTGCCCGTCGGCCGTGGGTGAGTGGACACAGCCAGATCCGCACTGCGCCCTGACTGCTCGTCTGCCGTGGGTCAGTGGACATAGCTAGATCCACACAGCACCCACTCTGCCCGTCTCCCGTTGGTGAGTGGACACAGCCAGATCTACACTGCGCCTTGCCTGGCCGTCTCCCCTGCGTGAGTGGACACAGCCAGATCCGCACTGCGCCCTGCCTGCCCATCTCCCATGGGTGAGTGGACACAGCCAGATCCGCACTGCGCACTGCCTGCCCGTCTCCCATGGGTGAGTGGACACAGCCAGATCCGCACTGCGCCCTGCCTGCCCGTCTCCTGTGGGTGAGTGGACACAGCCAGATCCGCACAGCGCCCTGCCTGCCCGTCGCCCGTGGGTGAGTGGACACAGCCAGATTCGCACTGCGCCCTGCTTGCCCGTCTGCCGTGGGTCAGTGGACATAGCCAGATCCACACAGCGCCGTCTCTGCCCGTCTCCCGTGGGTGAGTGGACACAGCCAGATCCGCACTGCGCCTTGCCTGCCCGTCTCCTCTGGGTGAGTGGACACAGCCAGATCCGTTCTGCGCCCTGCCTGCCCGTCTGCCGTGGGTCAGTGGACATAGCCAGATCCACACAGCACCGTCTCGGCCCATCTCCCGTGGGTGAGTGGACACAGCCGGATCCGCACTGCGCCCTGCCTGCCTGTCTCCCGTGGGTGAGTGGACACAGCCAGAATCGCACTGCGCCTTCCCTCTCCGTCTCCCATCGGTGAGTGGACACAGCCAGATCCGCACTGAGCCCTGCCTGCCCGTCTCCCGTGGGTGAGTGGAACAGCCAATCCGCACTGCGCCCTGCCTGCCCGTCTACCGTGGGCGAGTGGACACAGCTAGATCCGCACTGCGCCCTGACTGCCGGTCTGCTGTGGGTCAGTGGACACAGCCAGATCCGCACTGCGCCCTGCCTGACCGTCTGCCGTGGGTGAGTGGACACAGCCAGATCCGCACTGCGCCCTGCCTGCCCGTCTGCCGTGGGTGAGTGGACACAGCAGGATCCGCACTGCGCCCTGCCTGACCGTCTGCCGTGGGTGAGTGGACACAGCCAGATCCGCACTGCGCCTTGCCTGCCCGTCTCACGTGGGTGAGTGGACACAGCCAGATCCGCACTGCGCCCTGCCTGCCCATCTCCCGGGGTTGAGTGGACACAGTCAGATCCGCACTGCACCCTGCCTCTCCGTCTGCCATGGGTGAGTGGACACAGCCAGATCCGCACTGCGCTCTGCCTACACGTCTGCCGTGGGTCAGTGGACATAGCCATATCCACACAGCAACCTCTCTGCCCGTCTCCCGTGGGTGAGTGGACACAGCCAGATCCACACTGCGCCTTGCCTGCCCGTCTCCCCTGGGTGAGTTGACACAGCCAGATCCGCACTGCGCCCTGCCTGCCCGTCTCCCGTGGGTGAGTGGACACAGCCAGATCCGCACAGCGTCCTGCCTGCCCGTCTCCCGTGGGTGAGTGGACACAGCCAGATCCGCACTGCGCCCTGCCTGCCCGTCTCCCGTGGGCGAGTGGACACAGCCAGATCCGCACTGCGCCCTGCCTGCCCGTCTCCCGTGGGCGAGTGGACACAGCCAGATCCGCACTGCGCCCTGCCTGCCCGTCTCCTTGGGTGAGTGGACACAGCCAGATCCGCACTGCGCCCTGCCTGCCCGTCTGCCGTGGGTGAGTGGACACAGCCAGATCCGCACTGCGCCCTGCCTGACCGTGTGCCGTGGGTGAGTGGACACAGCCAGATCCACACTGCGCACTGCCTGCCCGTCTGCCGTGGGTGAGTGGACACAGCCAGATCCGCACTGCGCCCTGCCTGACCATCTGCCGTGGGTGAGTGGACACAGCCAGATCCCCACTGCGCCCTGCCTGCCCGTCTGCCGTGGGTGAGTGGACACAGCCAGATCCGCACTGCACCCTCCCTGACCGTCTGCCGTGGGTGAGTGGAACAGCCAGATCCGCACTGCGCCCTGCCTGGCCGTCTGCCGTGGGTGAGTGGACACAGCCAGATCCGCACTGCGCCCTGCCTGACCGTCTGCCGTGGGTGAGTGGACACAGCCAGATCCGCACTGCGCCCTGCCTGACCATCTGCCGTGGGTGAGTGGACACAGCCAGATCCGCACTGCGCCCTGCCTGACCGCCTGCCGTGGGTGAGTGGACACAGCCAGATCCGCACTGCGCCCTGCCTGGCCGCCTGCCGTGGGCGAGTCGACACAGCCAGATCCGTAAAGCGCCCTGCCTGCCCGTCTGCCGTGGGTCAGCGGACATAGCCAGATCCACACAGCACCGTCTCTGCCCATCTCCCGTGGGTGAGTGGACAGAGCCTGATCCGCACTGCGCCCTGCCTGCCCGTCTCCTGTGGGTGAGTGGACACAGCCAGATCCGCACTGCGTCCTGCCTGACCATCTGCCGTGGGTGAGTGGACACAGCCAGATCTGCACTGCGCCCTGCCTGCCCGTCTGCCGTAGGGTTAGGGTTAGGGTTAGGGTTAGGGTTAGGGTTAGGGTTAGAGGGTTAGGGTTAGGGTTAGGGTTAGTGTTAGGGTTAGGGTTAGGGTTAGGGTTAGGGTTAGAGGGTTAGGGTTAGGGTTAGGGTTAGGGTTAGGGTTAGGGTTAGAGGGTTAGGGATAGGGTTAGGGTTAGGGTTAGGGTTAGGGTTAGGGTTAGTGGGTGAGTGGACACAGCCGGATCCGCACTGCGCCCTGCCTGCCCGTCTACCGTGGGTCAGTGGACATCGCCATATCCACACAGCACCCTCTCTGCCCGTCTCTCGTGGTTGAATGGACACAGCCAGATCCACACTGCGCCTTGCCTGCCCATCTCCCCTGGGTGAGTGGACACAGCCAGATCCGCACTTCGCCCTGCCTGCCCGTCTCCCGTGGGTGAGTGGACACAGCCAGATCCGCACTGCGCCCTGCCTGCCCGTCTCCCGTGGGTGAGTGGACACAGCCAGATCCGCACTGCACCCTGCCTGACCGTCTGCCGTGGGTGAGTGGACACAGCCACATCCGCACTGCGCCCTGCCTGACCGTCTGCCGTAGTTGAGTGGACACAGCCAGATCCGCACTGCGCCTTGCCTGCCCGTCTGACGTTGGTGAGTGGACACAGCCAGATCCGCACTGCGCCCTGCCTGCCCGTCTCCCGTGGGTGAGTGGACACAGCCAGATCCGCACTGCACCCTGCCTGACCGTCTGCCGTGGGTGAGTGGACACAGCCAGATCCGCACTGCGCCCTGCATGACCGCCTGCTGTGGGTGAGTGGAGACAGCCAGATCCGCATTGCGCCCTGCCTGCCCGTCTCCCGTGGGCGAGTGGACACAGCCAGATCCGCACTGCGCCCTGCCGGCCCGTCTGCCGTGGGTGAGTGGACACAGCCAGATCCGCACTGCGCCCTGCCTGCCCGTCTCCCCTGGGTGAGTGGACACAGCCAGATCCGCACTTCGCCCTGCCTGCTCGTCTCCCGTGGGTGAGTGGACACAGCCAGATCCGCACTGCGCCCTGCCTGCCCGTCTCCCGTGGGTGAGTGGACACAGCCAGATCCGCACTGCGCCCTGCCTGCCCGTCTCCCGTGGGTGAGTGGACACAGCCAGATCCGCACTGCGCCCTGCCTGCCCGTCTCCCGTGGGTGAGTGGACACAGCCAGATCCGCACTACGCCTTGCCTGCCCGTCTCCCATCAGTGAGTGGACACAGCCAGATCCGCACTGCGCCCTGCCTGCCCGTCTCCCGAGGGTGAGTGGACACAGCCAGATCCACACTGCGCACTGCCTGCCCGTCTCCAGTGGGCGAGTGGTCACAGCCAGATCCACACTGCACCCTGCCTGACCGTCTGCCGTGGGTGAGTGGACACAGCCAGATCCACACTGCGCACTGCCTGACCGTCTGCCGTAGTTGAGTGGACACAGCCAGATCCGCACTGCGCCTTGCCTGCCCGTCTCACGTTGGTGAGTGGACACAGCCAGATCCGCACTGCGCCCTGCCTGCCCGTCTCCCGTGGGAGAGTGGACACAGCCAGATCCGCACTGCACCCTGCCTGACCGTCTGCCGTGGGCGAGTGGACACAGCCAGATCCGCACTGCGCCCTGCCTGACAGCCTGCTGTGAGTGAGTGGAGACAGCCAGATCCGCATTGCGCCCTGCCTGCCCGTCTCCCGTGGGCGAGTGGACACAGCCAGATCCGCACTGCGCCCTGCCTGCCCGTCTGCCGTGGGTGAGTGGACACAGCCAGATCCGCACTACGCCCTGCCTGACCATCTGCCGTGGGTGAGTGGACACATGCAGATCCACACTGCGCCCTGCCTGCCCGTCGGCCGTGGGTGAGTGGACGCAGCCAGATCCGCACTGCACCCTGCCTGACCGTCTGCCGTGGGTGAGTGGACAAAGCCAGATCCGCACTGCGCCCTGCTTGCCCGTCTGCCGTGGGTCAGTGGACATAGCCATATCCACACAGCACTCTCTCTGCCCGTCTCCCGTGGGTCAGTGGACACAGCCAGATCCACACTGCTCCTTGCCTGCCCGTCTCCCCTGGGTGTGTGGACACAGCCAGATCCGCACTGCGCCCTGCCTGCCCGTCTCCCGTGGGTGAGTGGACACAGCCAGATCCGCACTGCGCCCTGCCTGCCCGTCTCCCGTGGGTGAGTGGACACAGCCAGATCGGCACTTCGCCCTGCCTGCCCGTCTCCCGTGGGTGAGTGAACACAGCCAGATCCGCATGCGCCCTGCCTGCCCGTCTCCCGTGGGTGAGTGGACACAGCCAGATCCGCACTGCGCCCTGCCTGCCCGTCTGCCGTGGGTCAGTGGACATAGCCAGATCCACACAGCACCGTCTCTGCCCATCTCCCATGGGTGAGTGGACACAGCCGGATCCGCACTGCGCCCTGCCTGCCCGTCTCCTGTGGGTGAGTGGACACAGCCAGATCCGCACTGCGCCTTGCCTGCCCGTCTGACGTTGGTGAGTGGACACAGCCAGATCCGCACTGCGCCCTGCCTGCCCGTCTCCCGTGGGTGAGTGGACACAGCCAGATCCGCACTGCACCCTGCCTGACCGTCTGCCGTGAGTGAGTGGACACAGCCAGATCCGCACTGCGCCCTGCCTGCCCGTCTGCCGTGGGTGAGTGGACACAGCCAGATCCGCACTGCGCCCTGCCTGCCCATCTCCCGTGGGTGAGTGGACACAGCCAGATCCGCACTGCGCCCTGCCTGCCCGTCTCCCGTGGGTGAGTGGACACAGCCAGATCCGTACTGCGCCGTGCCTGCCCGTCTGCCGTGGGTCAGTGGACATAGCCAGATCCACACAGCACCGTCTCTGCTCATCTCCCGTGGGTGAGTGGACACAGCCAGATCCGCACTGCGCCTTGCCTGCCCGTCTCCTGTGGGTGAGTGGACACAGCCAGATCCGCACTGCGTCCTGCCTGACCGTCTGCCGTGGGTGAGTGGACACAGCCAGATCCGCACTGCGCCCTGCCTGCCCGTCTGCCGTAGGGTTAGGGTTAGGGTTAGGGTTAGGGTTAGGGTTAGGGTTAGAGGGTTAGGGTTAGGGTTAGTGTTAGGGTTAGGGTTAGGGTTAGGGTTAGGGTTAGGGTTAGAGGGTTAGGGTTAGGGTTAGGGTTAGGGTTAGGGTTAGGGTTAGGGTTAGAGGGTTAGGGATAGGGTTAGGGTTAGGGTTAGGGTTAGGGTTAGGGTTAGGGTTAGGGTTAGGGTTAGTGGGTGAGTGGACACAGCCGGATCCGCACTGCGCCCTGCCTGCCCGTTTGCCGTGGGTCAGTGGACATCGCCATATCCACACAGCACCCTCTCTGCCCGTCTCTCGTGGGTGATTGGACACAGCCAGATCCACACTGCGCCTTGCCTGCCCGTCTCCCCTGGGTGAGTGGACACAGCCAGATCCGCACTTCGCCCTGCCTGCCCGTCTCCCGTGGGTGAGTGGACACAGCCAGATCCGCACTGCGCCCTGCCTGCCCGTCTCCCGTGGGTGAGTGGACACAGCCAGATCCGTACTGCGCCGTGCCTGCCCGTCTGCCGTGGGCCAGTGGACATAGCCAGATCCACACAGCACCGTCTCTGCCCATCTCCCGTGGGTGAGTGGACACAGCCGGATCCGCACTGCGCCCTGCCTGCCCGTCTCCCGTGGGTGAGTGGACACAGCCAGATCCGCACTGCGCCTTGCTTGCCCGTCTCACGTTGGTGAGTGGACACAGCCAGATCCGCACTGCGCCCTGCCTGCCCGTCTCCCGTGGGTGAGTGGACACAGCCAGATCCGCACTGCACCCTGCCTGACCGTCTGCCGTGGGTGAGTGGACACAGCCTGATCCGCACTGCGCCCTGCCTGCCCGTCTGCCGTGGGTCAGTGGACATAGCCATATCCACACAGCACCCTTTCTGCGCGTCTCTCGTGGGTGAGTGGACACAGTCAGATCCACACTGCGCCTTGCCTGCCCGTCTCCCCTGGGTGAGTGGACACAGCCAGATCCGCACTTCTCCCTGCCTCCCCGTCTCCCGTGGGTGAGTGGACACAGCCAGATCCGCACTGCGCCCTGCCTGCCCGTCTCCCGTGGGTGAGTGGACACAGCCAGATCCGCACTGCGCCCTGCCTGCCCGTCTCCCGTGGGTGAGTGGACACAGCCAGATCCGCACTGCACCCTGCCTGACCGTCTGCCGTGGGTGAGTGGACACAGCCACATCCGCACTGCGCCCTGCCTGACCGTCTGCCGTAGTTGAGTGGACACAGCCAGATCCGCACTGCGCCTTGCCTGCCCGTCTGACGTTGGTGAGTGGACACAGCCAGATCCGCAGTGCGCCCTGCCTGCCCGTCTCCCGTGGGTGAGTGGACACAGCCAGATCCGCACTGCACCCTGCCTGACCGTCTGCCGTGGGTGAGTGGACACAGCCAGATCCGCACTGCGCCCTGCATGACCGCCTGCTGTGGGTGAGTGGAGACAGCCAGATCCGTATTGCGCCCTGCCTGCCCGTCTCCCTTGGGCGAGTGGACACAGCCAGATCCGCACTGCGCCCTGCCTGCCCGTCTCCCGTGGGTGAGTGGACACAGCCAGATCCGCACTGCGCCCTGCCTGCCCGTCTCCCGTGGGTGAGTGGACACAGCCAGATCCGCACTACGCCTTGCCTGCCCGTCTCCCATCAGTGAGTGGACACAGCCAGATCCGCACTGCGCCCTGCCTGCCCATCTCCCGAAGGTGAGTGGACACAGCCAGATCCACACTGCGCACTGCCTGCCCGTCTCCAGTGGGCGAGTGGACACAGCCAGATCCACACTGCACCCTGCCTGACCGTCTGCCGTGGGTGAGTGGACACAGCCAGATCCACACTGCGCACTGCCTGACCGTCTGCCGTAGTTGAGTGGACACAGCCAGATCCGCACTGCGCCTTGCCTGCCCGTCTCACGTTGGTGAGTGGACACAGCCAGATCCGCACTGCGCCCTGCCTGCCCGTCTCCCGTGGGAGAGTGGACACAGCCAGATCCGCACTGCACCCTGCCTGACCGTCTGCCGTGGGTGAGTGGACACAGCCAGATCCGCACTGCGCCCTGCCTGACAGCCTGCTGTGAGTGAGTGGAGACAGCCAGATCCGCATTGCGCCCTGCCTGCCCGTCTCCCTTGGGCGAGTGGACACAGCCAGATCCGCACTGCGCCCTGCCTGCCCGTCTGTCGTTGGTGAGTGGACACAGCCAGATCCGCACTACGCCCTGCCTGACCATCTGCCGTGGGTGAGTGGACACATGCAGATCCACACTGCGCCCTGCCTGCCCGTCTGCCGTGGGTGAGTGGACGCAGCCAGATCCGCACTGCACCCTGCCTGACCGTCTGCCGTGGGTGAGTGGACAAAGCCAGATCCGCACTGCACCTTGCCTGCCCGTCTCCCCTGGGTGTGTGGACACAGCCAGATCCGTACTGCGCCGTGCCTGCCCGTCTCCCGTGGGTGAGTGGACACAGCCAGATCGGCACTTCGCCCTGCCTGCCCGTCTCCCGTGGGTGAGTGGACACAGCCAGATCCGCATGCGCCCTGCCTGCCCGTCTCCCGTGGGTGAGTGGACACAGCCAGATCCGTACTGCGCCGTGCCTGCCCGTCTGCCGTGGGTCAGTGGACATAGCCAGATCCACACAGCACCGTCTCTGCCCATCTCCCATGGGTGAGTGGACACAGCCGGATCCGCACTGCGCCCTGCCTGCCCGTCTCCCGTGGGTGAGTGGACACAGCCAGATCCGCACTGCGCCCTGCCTGCCCGTCTCCCGTGGGTGAGTGGACACAGCCAGATCCGTACTGCGCCGTGCCTGCCCGTCTGCCGTGGGTCAGTGGACATAGCCAGATCCACACAGCACCGTCTCTGCTCATCTCCCGTGGGTGAGTGGACACAGCCAGATCCGCACTGCGCCTTGCCTGCCCGTCTCCTGTGGGTGAGTGGACACAGCCAGATCCGCACTGCGTCCTGCCTGACCGTCTGCCGTGGGTGAGTGGACACAGCCAGATCCGCACTGCGCCCTGCCTGCCCGTCTGCCGTAGGGTTAGGGTTAGGGTTAGGGTTAGGGTTAGGGTTAGGGTTAGGGTTAGGGTTAGAGGGCTAGGGTTAGGGTTAGTGTTAGGGTTAGGGTTAGGGTTAGGGTTAGGGTTAGAGGGTTAGGGTTAGGGTTAGGGTTAGGGTTAGGGTTAGGGTTAGGGTTAGTGGGTGAGTGGACACAGCCAGAACCGCACTGCGCCCTGCCTGACCGCCTGCCGTGGATGAGTGGACACAGCCAGATCCGAACTGCGCCCTGCCTGCCCGTCTCCCGTGGGTGAGTGGACACAGCCAGATCCGTACTGCGCCGTGCCTGCCCCTCTGCCGTGGGCCAGTGGACATAGCCAGATCCACACAGCACCGTCTCTGCCCATCTCCCGTAGGTGAGTGGACACAGCCGGATCCGCACTGCGCCCTGCCTGCCCGTCTCCCGTGGGTGAGTGGACACAGCCAGATCCGCACTGCGCCTTGCTTGCCCGTCTCACGTTGGTGAGTGGACACAGCCAGATCCGCACTGCGCCCTGCCTGGCCGTCTACCGTGGGTGAGTGGACACAGCCAGATCCGCTTTGCACCCTGCCTGACCGTCTGCCGTGGGTGAGTGGACACAGCCAGATCCGCACTGCGCCCTGCCTGCCCGTCTGCCGTGGGTCAGTGGACATAGGCATATCCACACAGCACCCTTTCTGCCCGTCTCTCGTGGGTGAGTGGACACAGTCAGATCCACACTGCGCCTTGCCTGCCCGTCTCCCCTGGGTGAGTGGACACAGCCAGATCCGCACTTCGCCCTGCCTGCCAGTCTCCCGTGGGTGAGTGGACACAGCCAGATCCGCACTGCGCCCTGCCTGCCCGTCTCCCGTGGGTGAGTGGACACAGCCAGATCCGCACTGTGCCCTGCCTGCCCGTCTCCCGTAGGTGAGTGGACACAGCCAGATCCGCACTGCACCCTGCCTGACCGTCTGCCGTGGGTGAGTGGACACAGCCAGATCCACACTGCGCCCTGCCTGACCGTCTGCCGTAGTTGAGTGGACACAGCCAGATCCGCACTGCGCCTTGCCTGCCCGTCTCACGTTGGTGAGTGGACACAGCCAGATCCGCACTGTGCCCTGCCTACCCGTCTCCCGTGGGTGAGTGGACACAGCCAGATCTGCACTGCACCCTGCCTGCCCGTCTCCCGTGGGTGAGTGGACACAGCCAGATCCGCACTGCGCCCTGCCTGACCGCCTGCTGTGGGTGAGTGGAGACAGCCAGATCCGCATTGCGCCCTGCCTGCCCGTCTCCCGTGGCCGAGTGGACACAGCCAGATCCGCACTGCGCCCTGCCTGCCCGTCTCCCGTGGGTGAGTGGACACAGCCAGATCCGCACTGCGCCCTGCCTGCCCGTCGCCCGTGGGTGAGTGGACACAGCCAGATCCGCACTGCGCCCTGCTTGCCCGTCTGCCGTGGGTCAGTGGACATAGCCAGATCCACACAGCGCCGTCTCTGCCCATCTCCCGTGGGTGAGTGGACACAGCCAGATCCGCACTGCGCCTTGCCTGCCCGTCTCCTGTGGGTGAGTGGACACAGCCAGATCCGCACTGCGTCCTGCCTGACCGTCTGCCGTGGGTGAGTGGACACAGCCAGATCCGCACTGTGCCCTGCCTGCCCGTCTGCCGTAGGGTTAGGGTTAGGGTTAGGGTTAGGGTTAGGGTTAGGGTTAGGGTTAGAGGGTTAGGGGTAGGGTTAGGGTTAGGGTTAGGGTTAGGGTTAGGTTTAGGGTTAGAGGGTTAGGGTTAGGGTTAGGGTTAGGGTTAGGGTTAGGGTTAGGGTTAGAGGGTTAGGGTAAGGGTTAGGGTTAGGGTTAGGGTTAGGGTTAGGTTTAGTGGGTGAGTGGACACAGCCGGATCCGCACTGCGCGCTGCCTGCCTATCTCCCGTGGGTGAGTAGACACAGCCAGATCCGCACTGCGCCTTGCCTGCCCGTGTCCCGTGGGTGAGTGGACACAGCCAGATCCGCACTGCACCCTGCCTGACCGTCTGCCGTGGGTGAGTGGACATAGCCAGATCCGCACTGCGCCCTGCCTGCCCGTCTCCCGTGGGCGAGTGGGCACAGCCAGATCCGCACTGCGCCCTGCCTGCCCGTCTGCCGTGGGTGAGTGGACACAGCCAGATCCGCACTGCGCCCTGCCTGCCCGTCTCCCGTGGGTGAGTGGACACAGCCAGATCCGCACTGCACCCTGACTGACCGTCTGCCGTGGGTGAGTGGACACAGCCAGATCCGCACTGCGCCCTGCCTGCCCGTCTCCCGTGGGTGAGTGGACACAGCCAGATCCGTACTGCGCCGTGCCTGCCCGTCTGCCGTGGGTCAGTGGACATAGCCAGATCCACACAGCACCGTCTCTGCTCATCTCCCGTGGGTGAGTGGACACAGCCAGATCCGCACTGCGCCTTGCCTGCCCGTCTCCTGTGGGTGAGTGGACACAGCCAGATCCGCACTGCGTCCTGCCTGACCGTCTGCCGTGGGTGAGTGGACACAGCCAGATCCGCACTGCGCCCTGCCTGCCCGTCTGCCGTAGGGTTAGGGTTAGGGTTAGGGTTAGGGTTAGGGTTAGGGTTAGGGTTAGGGTTAGAGGGTTAGGGTTAGGGTTAGTGTTAGGGTTAGGGTTAGGGTTAGGGTTAGGGTTAGGGTTAGAGGGTTAGGGTTAGGGTTAGGGTTAGGGTTAGGGTTACGGTTAGGGTTAGTGGGTCAGTGGACACAGCCAGAACCGCACTGCGCCCTGCCTGACCGCCTGCCGTGGATGAGTGGACACAGCCAGATCCGAACTGCGCCCTGCCTGCCCGTCTCCCGTGGGTGAGTGGACACAGCCAGATCCGTACTGCGCCGTGCCTGCCCTTCTGCCGTGGGCCAGTGGACATAGCCAGATCCACACAGCACCGTCTCTGCCCATCTCCCGTAGGTGAGTGGACACAGCCGGATCCGCACTGCGCCCTGCCTGCCCGTCTCCCGTGGGTGAGTGGACACAGCCAGATCCGCACTGCGCCTTGCTTGCCCGTCTCACGTTGGTGAGTGGACACAGCCAGATCCGCACTGCGCCCTGCCTGGCCGTCTACCGTGGGTGAGTGGACACAGCCAGATCCGCTTTGCACCCTGCCTGACCGTCTGCCGTGGGTGAGTGGACACAGCCAGATCCGCACTGCGCCCTGCCTGCCCGTCTGCCGTGGGTCAGTGGACATAGCCATATCCACACAGCACCATTTCTGCCCGTCTCTCGTGGGTGAGTGGACACAGTCAGATCCACACTGCGCCTTGCCTGCCCGTCTCCCCTGGGTGAGTGGACACAGCCAGATCCGCACTTCGCCCTGCCTGCCAGTCTCCCGTGGGTGAGTGGACACAGCCAGATCCGCACTGCGCCCTGCCTGCCCGTCTCCCGTGGGTGAGTGGACACAGCCAGATCCGCACTGTGCCCTGCCTGCCCGTCTCCCGTAGGTGAGTGGACACAGCCAGATCCGCACTGCACCCTGCCTGACCGTCTGCCGTGGGTGAGTGGACACAGCCAGATCCACACTGCGCCCTGCCTGACCGTCTGCCGTAGTTGAGTGGACACAGCCAGATCCGCACTGCGCCTTGCCTGCCCGTCTCACGTTGGTGAGTGGACACAGCCAGATCCGCACTGTGCCCTGCCTACCCGTCTCCCGTGGGTGAGTGGACACAGCCAGATCTGCACTGCACCCTGCCTGCCCGTCTCCCGTGGGTGAGTGGACACAGCCAGATCCGCACTGCGCCCTGCCTGACCGCCTGCTGTGGGTGAGTGGAGACAGCCAGATCCGCATTGCGCCCTGCCTGCCCGTCTCCCGTGGCCGAGTGGACACAGCCAGATCCGCACTGCGCCCTGCCTGCCCGTCTCCCGTGGGTGAGTGGACACAGCCAGATCCGCACTGCGCCCTGCCTGCCCGTCGCCCGTGGGTGAGTGGACACAGCCAGATCCGCACTGCGTCCTGCCTGACCGTCTGCCGTGGGTGAGTGGACACAGCCAGATCCGCACTGTGCCCTGCCTGCCCGTCTGCCGTAGGGTTAGGGTTAGGGTTAGGGTTAGGGTTAGGGTTAGGGTTAGGGTTAGAGGGTTAGGGGTAGGGTTAGGGTTAGGGTTAGGGTTAGGGTTAGGTTTAGGGTTAGAGGGTTAGGGTTAGGGTTAGGGTTAGGGTTAGGGTTAGGGTTAGGGTTAGAGGGTTAGGGTAAGGGTTAGGGTTAGGGTTAGGGTTAGGGTTAGGTTTAGTGGGTGAGTGGACACAGCCGGATCCGCACTGCGCGCTGCCTGCCTATCTCCCGTGGGTGAGTAGACACAGCCAGATCCGCACTGCGCCTTGCCTGCCCGTGTCCCGTGGGTGAGTGGACACAGCCAGATCCGCACTGCACCCTGCCTGACCGTCTGCCGTGGGTGAGTGGACACAGCCAGATCCGCACTGCGCCCTGCCTGCCCGTCTCCCGTGGGCGAGTGGGCACAGCCAGATCCGCACTGCGCCCTGCCTGCCCGTCTGCCGTGGGTGAGTGGACACAGCCAGATCCGCACTGCGCCCTGCCTGCCCGTCTCCCGTGGGTGAGTGGACACAGCCAGATCCGCACTGCACCCTGACTGACCGTCTGCCGTGGGTGAGTGGACAAAGCCAGATCCGCACTGCGCCCTGCCTGCCCGTCTCCCGTGGGTGAGTGGACACAGCCAGATCCGTACTGCGCCGTGCCTGCCCGTCTGCCGTGGGTCAGTGGACATAGCCAGATCCACACAGCACCGTCTCTGCCCATCTCCCATGGGTGAGTGGACACAGCCGGATCCGCACTGCGCCCTGCCTGCCCGTCTCCCGTGGGTGAGTGGACACAGCCAGATCCGCACTGCGCCTTGCCTGCCCGTCTGACGTTGGTGAGTGGACACAGCCAGATCCGCACTGCGCCCTGCCTGCCCGTCTCCCGTGGGTGAGTGGACACAGCCAGATCCGCACTGCACCCTGCCTGACCGTCTGCCGTGGGTGAGTGGACACAGCCAGATCCGCACTGCGCCCTGCCTGCCCGTCTGCTGTGGGTGAGTGGACACAGCCAGATCCGCACTGCGCCCTGCCTGCCCGTCTTCCGTGGGTGAGTGGACACAGCCAGATCCGCACTGCGCCCTGCCTGCCCGTCTCCCGTGGGTGAGTGGACACAGCCAGATCCGCACTGCGTCCTGCCTGACCGTCTGCCGTGGGTGAGTCGACACAGCCAGATCCGCACTGCGCCCTGCCTGCCCGTCTGCCGTAGGGTTAGGGTTAGGGTTAGGGTTAGGGTTAGGGTTAGGGTTAGGGTTAGGGTTAGAGGGTTAGGGATAGGGTTAGGGTTAGGGTTAGTGGGTGAGTGGACACAGCCGGATCCGCACTGCGCCCTGCCTGCCCGTCTGCCGTGGGTCAGTGGACATCGCCATATCCACACAGCACTCTCTCTGCCCGTCTCTCGTGGGTGAATGGACACAGCCAGATCCACACTGCGCCTTGCCTGCCCGTCTCCCCTGGGTGAGTGGACACAGCCAGATCCGCACTTCGCCCTGCCTGCCCGTCTCCCGTGGGTGAGTGGACACAGCCAGATCCGCACTGCGCCCTGCCTGCCCGTCTCCCGTGGGTGAGTGGACACAGCCTGATCCGTACTGCCCCGTGCCTGCCCGTCTGCCGTGGGCCAGTGGACATAGCCAGATCCACACAGCACCGTCTCTGCCCATCTCCCGTGGGTGAGTGGACACAGCCAGATCCGCACTGCGCCCTGCCTGCCCGTCTCCCGTGGGCGAGTGGACACAGCCAGATCCGCACTGCGCCCTGCCTGCCCGTCTCCCGTGGGCGAGTGGACACAGCCAGATCCGCACTGCGCCCTGCCTGACCGCCTGCTGTGGGTGAGTGGAGACAGCCAGATCCGCATTGCGCCCTGCCTGCCCGTCTCCCGTGGCCGAGTGGACACAGCCAGATCCGCACTGCGCCCTGCCTGCCCGTCTCCCGTGGGTGAGTGGACACAGCCAGATCCGCACTGCGCCCTGCCTGCCCGTCGCCCGTGGGTGAGTGGACACAGCCAGATCCGCACTGCGCCCTGCTTGCCCGTCTGCCGTGGGTCAGTGGACATAGCCAGATCCACACAGCGCCGTCTCTGCCCATCTCCCGTGGGTGAGTGGACACAGCCAGATCCGCACTGCGCCTTGCCTGCCCGTCTCCTGTGGGTGAGTGGACACAGCCAGATCCGCACTGCGTCCTGCCTGACCGTCTGCCGTGGGTGAGTGGACACAGCCAGATCCGCACTGTGCCCTGCCTGCCCGTCTGCCGTAGGGTTAGGGTTAGGGTTAGGGTTAGGGTTAGGGTTAGGGTTAGGGTTAGAGGGTTAGGGGTAGGGTTAGGGTTAGGGTTAGGGTTAGGGTTAGGTTTAGGGTTAGAGGGTTAGGGTTAGGGTTAGGGTTAGGGTTAGGGTTAGGGTTAGGGTTAGAGGGTTAGGGTAAGGGTTAGGGTTAGGGTTAGGGTTAGGGTTAGGTTTAGTGGGTGAGTGGACACAGCCGGATCCGCACTGCGCGCTGCCTGCCTATCTCCCGTGGGTGAGTAGACACAGCCAGATCCGCACTGCGCCTTGCCTGCCCGTGTCCCGTGGGTGAGTGGACACAGCCAGATCCGCACTGCACCCTGCCTGACCGTCTGCCGTGGGTGAGTGGACACAGCCAGATCCGCACTGCGCCCTGCCTGCCCGTCTCCCGTGGGCGAGTGGGCACAGCCAGATCCGCACTGCGCCCTGCCTGCCCGTCTGCCGTGGGTGAGTGGACACAGCCAGATCCGCACTGCGCCCTGCCTGCCCGTCTCCCGTGGGTGAGTGGACACAGCCAGATCCGCACTGCACCCTGACTGACCGTCTGCCGTGGGTGAGTGGACACAGCCAGATCCGCACTGCGCCCTGCCTGCCCGTCTCCCGTGGGTGAGTGGACACAGCCAGATCCGTACTGCGCCGTGCCTGCCCGTCTGCCGTGGGTCAGTGGACATAGCCAGATCCACACAGCACCGTCTCTGCTCATCTCCCGTGGGTGAGTGGACACAGCCAGATCCGCACTGCGCCTTGCCTGCCCGTCTCCTGTGGGTGAGTGGACACAGCCAGATCCGCACTGCGTCCTGCCTGACCGTCTGCCGTGGGTGAGTGGACACAGCCAGATCCGCACTGCGCCCTGCCTGCCCGTCTGCCGTAGGGTTAGGGTTAGGGTTAGGGTTAGGGTTAGGGTTAGGGTTAGGGTTAGGGTTAGAGGGTTAGGGTTAGGGTTAGGGTTAGGGTTAGGGTTAGGGTTAGAGGGTTAGGGTTAGGGTTAGTGTTAGGGTTAGGGTTAGGGTTAGGGTTAGGGTTAGAGGGTTAGGGTTAGGGTTAGGGTTAGGGTTAGGGTTACGGTTAGGGTTAGTGGGTGAGTGGACACAGCCAGAACCGCACTGCGCCCTGCCTGACCGCCTGCCGTGGATGAGTGGACACAGCCAGATCCGAACTGCGCCCTGCCTGCCCGTCTCCCGTGGGTGAGTGGACACAGCCAGATCCGTACTGCGCCGTGCCTGCCCTTCTGCCGTGGGCCAGTGGACATAGCCAGATCCACACAGCACCGTCTCTGCCCATCTCCCGTAGGTGAGTGGACACAGCCGGATCCGCACTGCGCCCTGCCTGCCCGTCTCCCGTGGGTGAGTGGACACAGCCAGATCCGCACTGCGCCTTGCTTGCCCGTCTCACGTTGGTGAGTGGACACAGCCAGATCCGCACTGCGCCCTGCCTGGCCGTCTACCGTGGGTGAGTGGACACAGCCAGATCCGCTTTGCACCCTGCCTGACCGTCTGCCGTGGGTGAGTGGACACAGCCAGATCCGCACTGCGCCCTGCCTGCCCGTCTGCCGTGGGTCAGTGGACATAGCCATATCCACACAGCACCCTTTCTGCCCGTCTCTCGTGGGTGAGTGGACACAGTCAGATCCACACTGCGCCTTGCCTGCCCGTCTCCCCTGGGTGAGTGGACACAGCCAGATCCGCACTTCGCCCTGCCTGCCAGTCTCCCGTGGGTGAGTGGACACAGCCAGATCCGCACTGCGCCCTGCCTGCCCGTCTCCCGTGGGTGAGTGGACACAGCCAGATCCGCACTGTGCCCTGCCTGCCCGTCTCCCGTAGGTGAGTGGACACAGCCAGATCCGCACTGCACCCTGCCTGACCGTCTGCCGTGGGTGAGTGGACACAGCCAGATCCACACTGCGCCCTGCCTGACCGTCTGCCGTAGTTGAGTGGACACAGCCAGATCCGCACTGCGCCTTGCCTGCCCGTCTCACGTTGGTGAGTGGACACAGCCAGATCCGCACTGTGCCCTGCCTACCCGTCTCCCGTGGGTGAGTGGACACAGCCAGATCTGCACTGCACCCTGCCTGCCCGTCTCCCGTGGGTGAGTGGACACAGCCAGATCCGCACTGCGCCCTGCCTGACCGCCTGCTGTGGGTGAGTGGAGACAGCCAGATCCGCATTGCGCCCTGCCTGCCCGTCTCCCGTGGCCGAGTGGACACAGCCAGATCCGCACTGCGCCCTGCCTGCCCGTCTCCCGTGGGTGAGTGGACACAGCCAGATCCGCACTGCGCCCTGCCTGCCCGTCGCCCGTGGGTGAGTGGACACAGCCAGATCCGCACTGCGCCCTGCTTGCCCGTCTGCCGTGGGTCAGTGGACATAGCCAGATCCACACAGCGCCGTCTCTGCCCATCTCCCGTGGGTGAGTGGACACAGCCAGATCCGCACTGCGCCTTGCCTGCCCGTCTCCTGTGGGTGAGTGGACACAGCCAGATCCGCACTGCGTCCTGCCTGACCGTCTGCCGTGGGTGAGTGGACACAGCCAGATCCGCACTGTGCCCTGCCTGCCCGTCTGCCGTAGGGTTAGGGTTAGGGTTAGGGTTAGGGTTAGGGTTAGGGTTAGGGTTAGAGGGTTAGGGGTAGGGTTAGGGTTAGGGTTAGGGTTAGGGTTAGGTTTAGGGTTAGAGGGTTAGGGTTAGGGTTAGGGTTAGGGTTAGGGTTAGGGTTAGGGTTAGAGGGTTAGGGTAAGGGTTAGGGTTAGGGTTAGGGTTAGGGTTAGGTTTAGTGGGTGAGTGGACACAGCCGGATCCGCACTGCGCGCTGCCTGCCTATCTCCCTTGGGTGAGTAGACACAGCCAGATCCGCACTGCGCCTTGCCTGCCCGTGTCCCGTGGGTGAGTGGACACAGCCAGATCCGCACTGCACCCTGCCTGACCGTCTGCCGTGGGTGAGTGGACACAGCCAGATCCGCACTGCGCCCTGCCTGCCCGTCTCCCGTGGGCGAGTGGGCACAGCCAGATCCGCACTGCGCCCTGCCTGCCCGTCTGCCGTGGGTGAGTGGACACAGCCAGATCCGCACTGCGCCCTGCCTGCCCGTCTCCCGTGGGTGAGTGGACACAGCCAGATCCGCACTGCACCCTGACTGACCGTCTGCCGTGGGTGAGTGGACAAAGCCAGATCCGCACTGCGCCCTGCCTGCCCGTCTCCCGTGGGTGAGTGGACACAGCCAGATCCGTACTGCGCCGTGCCTGCCCGTCTGCCGTGGGTCAGTGGACATAGCCAGATCCACACAGCACCGTCTCTGCCCATCTCCCATGGGTGAGTGGACACAGCCGGATCCGCACTGCGCCCTGCCTGCCCGTCTCCCGTGGGTGAGTGGACACAGCCAGATCCGCACTGCGCCTTGCCTGCCCGTCTGACGTTGGTGAGTGGACACAGCCAGATCCGCACTGCGCCCTGCCTGCCCGTCTCCCGTGGGTGAGTGGACACAGCCAGATCCGCACTGCACCCTGCCTGACCGTCTGCCGTGGGTGAGTGGACACAGCCAGATCCGCACTGCGCCCTGCCTGCCCGTCTGCTGTGGGTGAGTGGACACAGCCAGATCCGCACTGCGCCCTGCCTGCCCGTCTTCCGTGGGTGAGTGGACACAGCCAGATCCGCACTGCGCCCTGCCTGCCCGTCTCCCGTGGGTGAGTGGACACAGCCAGATCCGCACTGCGTCCTGCCTGACCGTCTGCCGTGGGTGAGTCGACACAGCCAGATCCGCACTGCGCCCTGCCTGCCCGTCTGCCGTAGGGTTAGGGTTAGGGTTAGGGTTAGGGTTAGGGTTAGGGTTAGGGTTAGGGTTAGGGTTAGAGGGTTAGGGATAGGGTTAGGGTTAGGGTTAGTGGGTGAGTGGACACAGCCGGATCCGCACTGCGCCCTGCCTGCCCGTCTGCCGTGGGTCAGTGGACATCGCCATATCCACACAGCACTCTCTCTGCCCGTCTCTCGTGGGTGAATGGACACAGCCAGATCCACACTGCGCCTTGCCTGCCCGTCTCCCCTGGGTGAGTGGACACAGCCAGATCCGCACTTCGCCCTGCCTGCCCGTCTCCCGTGGGTGAGTGGACACAGCCAGATCCGCACTGCGCCCTGCCTGCCCGTCTCCCGTGGGTGAGTGGACACAGCCTGATCCGTACTGCCCCGTGCCTGCCCGTCTGCCGTGGGCCAGTGGACATAGCCAGATCCACACAGCACCGTCTCTGCCCATCTCCCGTGGGTGAGTGGACACAGCCAGATCCGCACTGCGCCCTGCCTGCCCGTCTCCCGTGGGCGAGTGGACACAGCCAGATCCGCACTGCGCCCTGCCTGCCCGTCTCCCGTGGGCGAGTGGACACAGCCAGATCCGCACTGCGCCCTGCCTGACCGCCTGCTGTGGGTGAGTGGAGACAGCCAGATCCGCATTGCGCCCTGCCTGCCCGTCTCCCGTGGCCGAGTGGACACAGCCAGATCCGCACTGCGCCCTGCCTGCCCGTCTCCCGTGGGTGAGTGGACACAGCCAGATCCGCACTGCGCCCTGCCTGCCCGTCGCCCGTGGGTGAGTGGACACAGCCAGATCCGCACTGCGCCCTGCTTGCCCGTCTGCCGTGGGTCAGTGGACATAGCCAGATCCACACAGCGCCGTCTCTGCCCATCTCCCGTGGGTGAGTGGACACAGCCAGATCCGCACTGCGCCTTGCCTGCCCGTCTCCTGTGGGTGAGTGGACACAGCCAGATCCGCACTGCGTCCTGCCTGACCGTCTGCCGTGGGTGAGTGGACACAGCCAGATCCGCACTGTGCCCTGCCTGCCCGTCTGCCGTAGGGTTAGGGTTAGGGTTAGGGTTAGGGTTAGGGTTAGGGTTAGGGTTAGAGGGTTAGGGGTAGGGTTAGGGTTAGGGTTAGGGTTAGGGTTAGGTTTAGGGTTAGAGGGTTAGGGTTAGGGTTAGGGTTAGGGTTAGGGTTAGGGTTAGGGTTAGAGGGTTAGGGTAAGGGTTAGGGTTAGGGTTAGGGTTAGGTTTAGTGGGTGAGTGGACACAGCCGGATCCGCACTGCGCGCTGCCTGCCTATCTCCCGTGGGTGAGTAGACACAGCCAGATCCGCACTGCGCCTTGCCTGCCCGTGTCCCGTGGGTGAGTGGACACAGCCAGATCCGCACTGCACCCTGCCTGACCGTCTGCCGTGGGTGAGTGGACACAGCCAGATCCGCACTGCGCCCTGCCTGCCCGTCTCCCGTGGGCGAGTGGGCACAGCCAGATCCGCACTGCGCCCTGCCTGCCCGTCTGCCGTGGGTGAGTGGACACAGCCAGATCCGCACTGCGCCCTGCCTGCCCGTCTCCCGTGGGTGAGTGGACACAGCCAGATCCGCACTGCACCCTGACTGACCGTCTGCCGTGGGTGAGTGGACACAGCCAGATCCGCACTGCGCCCTGCCTGCCCGTCTCCCGTGGGTGAGTGGACACAGCCAGATCCGTACTGCGCCGTGCCTGCCCGTCTGCCGTGGGTCAGTGGACATAGCCAGATCCACACAGCACCGTCTCTGCTCATCTCCCGTGGGTGAGTGGACACAGCCAGATCCGCACTGCGCCTTGCCTGCCCGTCTCCTGTGGGTGAGTGGACACAGCCAGATCCGCACTGCGTCCTGCCTGACCGTCTGCCGTGGGTGAGTGGACACAGCCAGATCCGCACTGCGCCCTGCCTGCCCGTCTGCCGTAGGGTTAGGGTTAGGGTTAGGGTTAGGGTTAGGGTTAGGGTTAGGGTTAGGGTTAGAGGGTTAGGGTTAGGGTTAGTGTTAGGGTTAGGGTTAGGGTTAGGGTTAGGGTTAGAGGGTTAGGGTTAGGGTTAGGGTTAGGGTTAGGGTTACGGTTAGGGTTAGTGGGTGAGTGGACACAGCCAGAACCGCACTGCGCCCTGCCTGACCGCCTGCCGTGGATGAGTGGACACAGCCCAGATCCGAACTGCGCCCTGCCTGCCCGTCTCCCGTGGGTGAGTGGACACAGCCAGATCCGTACTGCGCCGTGCCTGCCCTTCTGCCGTGGGCCAGTGGACATAGCCAGATCCACACAGCACCGTCTCTGCCCATCTCCCGTAGGTGAGTGGACACAGCCGGATCCGCACTGCGCCCTGCCTGCCCGTCTCCCGTGGGTGAGTGGACACAGCCAGATCCGCACTGCGCCTTGCTTGCCCGTCTCACGTTGGTGAGTGGACACAGCCAGATCCGCACTGCGCCCTGCCTGGCCGTCTACCGTGGGTGAGTGGACACAGCCAGATCCGCTTTGCACCCTGCCTGACCGTCTGCCGTGGGTGAGTGGACACAGCCAGATCCGCACTGCGCCCTGCCTGCCCGTCTGCCGTGGGTCAGTGGACATAGCCATATCCACACAGCACCCTTTCTGCCCGTCTCTCGTGGGTGAGTGGACACAGTCAGATCCACACTGCGCCTTGCCTGCCCGTCTCCCCTGGGTGAGTGGACACAGCCAGATCCGCACTTCGCCCTGCCTGCCAGTCTCCCGTGGGTGAGTGGACACAGCCAGATCCGCACTGCGCCCTGCCTGCCCGTCTCCCGTGGGTGAGTGGACACAGCCAGATCCGCACTGTGCCCTGCCTGCCCGTCTCCCGTAGGTGAGTGGACACAGCCAGATCCGCACTGCACCCTGCCTGACCGTCTGCCGTGGGTGAGTGGACACAGCCAGATCCACACTGCGCCCTGCCTGACCGTCTGCCGTAGTTGAGTGGACACAGCCAGATCCGCACTGCGCCTTGCCTGCCCGTCTCACGTTGGTGAGTGGACACAGCCAGATCCGCACTGTGCCCTGCCTACCCGTCTCCCGTGGGTGAGTGGACACAGCCAGATCTGCACTGCACCCTGCCTGCCCGTCTCCCGTGGGTGAGTGGACACAGCCAGATCCGCACTGCGCCCTGCCTGACCGCCTGCTGTGGGTGAGTGGAGACAGCCAGATCCGCATTGCGCCCTGCCTGCCCGTCTCCCGTGGCCGAGTGGACACAGCCAGATCCGCACTGCGCCCTGCCTGCCCGTCTCCCGTGGGTGAGTGGACACAGCCAGATCCGCACTGCGCCCTGCCTGCCCGTCGCCCGTGGGTGAGTGGACACAGCCAGATCCGCACTGCGCCCTGCTTGCCCGTCTGCCGTGGGTCAGTGGACATAGCCAGATCCACACAGCGCCGTCTCTGCCCATCTCCCGTGGGTGAGTGGACACAGCCAGATCCGCACTGCGCCTTGCCTGCCCGTCTCCTGTGGGTGAGTGGACACAGCCAGATCCGCACTGCGTCCTGCCTGACCGTCTGCCGTGGGTGAGTGGACACAGCCAGATCCGCACTGTGCCCTGCCTGCCCGTCTGCCGTAGGGTTAGGGTTAGGGTTAGGGTTAGGGTTAGGGTTAGGGTTAGGGTTAGAGGGTTAGGGGTAGGGTTAGGGTTAGGGTTAGGGTTAGGGTTAGGTTTAGGGTTAGAGGGTTAGGGTTAGGGTTAGGGTTAGGGTTAGGGTTAGGGTTAGGGTTAGAGGGTTAGGGTAAGGGTTAGGGTTAGGGTTAGGGTTAGGGTTAGGTTTAGTGGGTGAGTGGACACAGCCGGATCCGCACTGCGCGCTGCCTGCCTATCTCCCGTGGGTGAGTAGACACAGCCAGATCCGCACTGCGCCTTGCCTGCCCGTGTCCCGTGGGTGAGTGGACACAGCCAGATCCGCACTGCACCCTGCCTGACCGTCTGCCGTGGGTGAGTGGACACAGCCAGATCCGCACTGCGCCCTGCCTGCCCGTCTCCCGTGGGCGAGTGGGCACAGCCAGATCCGCACTGCGCCCTGCCTGCCCGTCTGCCGTGGGTGAGTGGACACAGCCAGATCCGCACTGCGCCCTGCCTGCCCGTCTCCCGTGGGTGAGTGGACACAGCCAGATCCGCACTGCACCCTGACTGACCGTCTGCCGTGGGTGAGTGGACAAAGCCAGATCCGCACTGCGCCCTGCCTGCCCGTCTCCCGTGGGTGAGTGGACACAGCCAGATCCGTACTGCGCCGTGCCTGCCCGTCTGCCGTGGGTCAGTGGACATAGCCAGATCCACACAGCACCGTCTCTGCCCATCTCCCATGGGTGAGTGGACACAGCCGGATCCGCACTGCGCCCTGCCTGCCCGTCTCCCGTGGGTGAGTGGACACAGCCAGATCCGCACTGCGCCTTGCCTGCCCGTCTGACGTTGGTGAGTGGACACAGCCAGATCCGCACTGCGCCCTGCCTGCCCGTCTCCCGTGGGTGAGTGGACACAGCCAGATCCGCACTGCACCCTGCCTGACCGTCTGCCGTGGGTGAGTGGACACAGCCAGATCCGCACTGCGCCCTGCCTGCCCGTCTGCTGTGGGTGAGTGGACACAGCCAGATCCGCACTGCGCCCTGCCTGCCCGTCTTCCGTGGGTGAGTGGACACAGCCAGATCCGCACTGCGCCCTGCCTGCCCGTCTCCCGTGGGTGAGTGGACACAGCCAGATCCGCACTGCGTCCTGCCTGACCGTCTGCCGTGGGTGAGTCGACACAGCCAGATCCGCACTGCGCCCTGCCTGCCCGTCTGCCGTAGGGTTAGGGTTAGGGTTAGGGTTAGGGTTAGGGTTAGGGTTAGGGTTAGGGTTAGAGGGTTAGGGATAGGGTTAGGGTTAGGGTTAGTGGGTGAGTGGACACAGCCGGATCCGCACTGCGCCCTGCCTGCCCGTCTGCCGTGGGTCAGTGGACATCGCCATATCCACACAGCACTCTCTCTGCCCGTCTCTCGTGGGTGAATGGACACAGCCAGATCCACACTGCGCCTTGCCTGCCCGTCTCCCCTGGGTGAGTGGACACAGCCAGATCCGCACTTCGCCCTGCCTGCCCGTCTCCCGTGGGTGAGTGGACACAGCCAGATCCGCACTGCGCCCTGCCTGCCCGTCTCCCGTGGGTGAGTGGACACAGCCTGATCCGTACTGCCCCGTGCCTGCCCGTCTGCCGTGGGCCAGTGGACATAGCCAGATCCACACAGCACCGTCTCTGCCCATCTCCCGTGGGTGAGTGGACACAGCCAGATCCGCACTGCGCCCTGCCTGCCCGTCTCCCGTGGGCGAGTGGACACAGCCAGATCCGCACTGCGCCCTGCCTGCCCGTCTGCCGTGGGTGAGTGGACACAGCCAGATCCGCACTGCGCCCTGCCTGCCCGTCTCCCGTGGGTGAGTGGAACAGCCAATCCGCACTGCGCCCTGCCTGCCCGTCTACCGTGGGCGAGTGGACACAGCTAGATCCGCACTGCGCCCTGACTGCCGGTCTGCTGTGGGTCAGTGGACACAGCCAGATCCGCACTGCGCCCTGCCTGACCGTCTGCCCTGGGTGAGTGGACACAGCCAGATCCGCACTGCGCCCTGCCTGCCCGTCTGCCGTGGGTGAGTGGACACAGCAGGATCCGCACTGCGCCCTGCCTGACCGTCTGCCGTGGGTGAGTGGACACAGCCAGATCCGCACTGCGCCTTGCCTGCCCGTCTCACGTGGGTGAGTGGACACAGCCAGATCCGCACTGCGCCCTGCCTGCCCATCTCCCGGGGGTGAGTGGACACAGTCAGATACGCACTGCACCCTGCCTCTCTGTCTGCCGTGGGTGAGTGGACACAGCCAGATCCGCACTGCGCCCTGCCTGCCCGTCTCCGTGGGTGAGTGGACACAGCCAGATCCGCACTGCGCCCTGCCTGCCCGTCTGCCGTGGGTGAGTGGACACAGCCAGATCCGAACTGCGCCCTGCCTGACCGTGTGCCGTGGGTGAGTGGACACAGCCAGATCCACACTGCGCCCTGCCTGCCCGTCTGCCGTGGGTGAGTGGACACAGCCAGATCCGCACTGCGCCCTGCCTGACCATCTGCCGTGGGTGAGTGGACACAGCCAGATCCCCACTGCGCCCTGCCTGCCCGTCTGCCGTGGGTGAGTGGACACAGCCAGATCCGCACTGCACCCTCCCTGACCATCTGCCGTGGGTGAGTGGAACAGCCAGATCCGCACTGCGCCCTGCCTGGCCGTCTGCCGTGGGTGAGTGGACACAGCCAGATCCGCACTGCGCCCTGCCTGACCGTCTGCCGTGGGTGAGTGGACACAGCCAGATCCGCACTGCGCCCTGCCTGACCGCCTGCCGTGGGTGAGTGGACACAGCCAGATCCGCACTGCGCCCTGCCTGACCGCCTGCCGTGGGCGAGTGGACACAGCTAGATCCGTAAAGCGCCCTGCCTGCCCGTCTGCCGTGGGTCAGCGGACATAGCCAGATCCACACAGCACCGTCTCTGCCCATCTCCCGTGGGTGAGTGGACAGAGCCTGATCCGCACTGCGCCCTGCCTGCCCGTCTCCTGTGGGTGAGTGGAGACAGCCAGATCCGTATTGCGCCCTGCCTGCCCGTCTCCCGTGGGCGAGTGGACACAGCCAGATCCGCACTGCGCCCTGCCTGCCCGTCTGCCGTGGGTGAGTGGACACAGCCAGATCCGCACTGCGCCCTGCCTGCCCGTCTCCCCTGGGTGAGTGGACACAGCCAGATCCGCCCTTCGCCCTGCCTGCTCGTCTCCCGTGGGTGAGTGGACACAGCCAGATCCGCACTGCGCCCTGCCTGCCCGTCTCCCGTGGGTGAGTGGACACAGCCAGATCCGCACTGCGCCCTGCCTGCCCGTCTCCCGTGGGTGAGTGGACACAGCCAGATCCGCACTACGCCTTGCCTGCCCGTCTCCCATCAGTGAGTGGACACAGCCAGATCCGCACTGCGCCCTGCCTGCCCATCTCCCGAGGGTGAGTGGACACAGCCAGATCCACACTGCGCACTGCCTGCCCGTCTCCAGTGGGCGAGTGGACACAGCCAGATCCACACTGCACCCTGCCTGACCGTCTGCCGTGGGTGAGTGGACACAGCCAGATCCACACTGCGCACTGCCTGACCGTCTGCCGTAGTTGAGTGGACACAGCCAGATCCGCACTGCGCCTTGCCTGCCCGTCTCACGTTGGTGAGTGGACACAGCCAGATCCGCACTGCGCCCTGCCTGCCCGTCTCCCGTGGGAGAGTGGACACAGCCAGATCCGCACTGCACCCTGCCTGACCGTCTGCCGTGGGTGAGTGGACACAGCCAGATCCGCACTGCGCCCTGCCTGACAGCCTGCTGTGAGTGAGTGGAGACAGCCAGATCCGCATTGCGCCCTGCCTGCCCGTCTCCCTTGGGCGAGTGGACACAGCCAGATCCGCACTGCGCCCTGCCTGCCCGTCTGTCGTTGGTGAGTGGACACAGCCAGATCCGCACTACGCCCTGCCTGACCATCTGCCGTGGGTGAGTGGACACATGCAGATCCACACTGCGCCCTGCCTGCCCGTCTGCCGTGGGTGAGTGGACGCAGCCAGATCCGCACTGCACCCTGCCTGACCGTCTGCCGTGGGTGAGTGGACAAAGCCAGATCCGCACTGCACCTTGCCTGCCCGTCTCCCCTGGGTGTGTGGACACAGCCAGATCCGTACTGCGCCGTGCCTGCCCGTCTCCCGTGGGTGAGTGGACACAGCCAGATCGGCACTTCGCCCTGCCTGCCCGTCTCCCGTGGGTGAGTGGACACAGCCAGATCCGCATGCGCCCTGCCTGCCCGTCTCCCGTGGGTGAGTGGACACAGCCAGATCCGTACTGCGCCGTGCCTGCCCGTCTGCCGTGGGTCAGTGGACATAGCCAGATCCACACAGCACCGTCTCTGCCCATCTCCCATGGGTGAGTGGACACAGCCGGATCCGCACTGCGCCCTGCCTGACCGTCTCCCGTGGGTGAGTGGACACAGCCAGATCCGCACTGCGCCCTGCCTGCCCGTCGCCCGTGGGTGAGTGGACACAGCCAGATCCGCACTGCGCCCTGCTTGCCCGTCTGCCGTGGGTCAGTGGACATAGCCAGATCCACACAGCGCCGTCTCTGCCCATCTCCCGTGGGTGAGTGGACACAGCCAGATCCGCACTGCGCCTTGCCTGCCCGTCTCCTGTGGGTGAGTGGACACAGCCAGATCCGCACTGCGTCCTGCCTGACCGTCTGCCGTGGGTGAGTGGACACAGCCAGATCCGCACTGTGCCCTGCCTGCCCGTCTGCCGTAGGGTTAGGGTTAGGGTTAGGGTTAGGGTTAGGGTTAGGGTTAGGGTTAGAGGGTTAGGGGTAGGGTTAGGGTTAGGGTTAGGGTTAGGGTTAGGTTTAGGGTTAGAGGGTTAGGGTTAGGGTTAGGGTTAGGGTTAGGGTTAGGGTTAGGGTTAGAGGGTTAGGGTAAGGGTTAGGGTTAGGGTTAGGGTTAGGGTTAGGTTTAGTGGGTGAGTGGACACAACCGGATCCGCACTGCGCGCTGCCTGCCTATCTCCCGTGGGTGAGTAGACACAGCCAGATCCGCACTGCGCCTTGCCTGCCCGTGTCCCGTGGGTGAGTGGACACAGCCAGATCCGCACTGCACCCTGCCTGACCGTCTGCCGTGGGTGAGTGGACACAGCCAGATCCGCACTGCGCCCTGCCTGCCCGTCTCCCGTGGGCGAGTGGGCACAGCCAGATCCGCACTGCGCCCTGCCTGCCCGTCTCCGTGGGTGAGTGGACACAGCCAGATCCGCACTGCGCCCTGCCTGCCCGTCTGCCGTGGGTGAGTGGACACAGCCAGATCCGAACTGCGCCCTGCCTGACCGTGTGCCGTGGGTGAGTGGACACAGCCAGATCCACACTGCGCCCTGCCTGCCCGTCTGCCGTGGGTGAGTGGACACAGCCAGATCCGCACTGCGCCCTGCCTGACCATCTGCCGTGGGTGAGTGGACACAGCCAGATCCCCACTGCGCCCTGCCTGCCCGTCTGCCGTGGGTGAGTGGACACAGCCAGATCCGCACTGCACCCTCCCTGACCATCTGCCGTGGGTGAGTGGAACAGCCAGATCCGCACTGCGCCCTGCCTGGCCGTCTGCCGTGGGTGAGTGGACACAGCCAGATCCGCACTGCGCCCTGCCTGACCGTCTGCCGTGGGTGAGTGGACACAGCCAGATCCGCACTGCGCCCTGCCTGACCGCCTGCCGTGGGTGAGTGGACACAGCCAGATCCGCACTGCGCCCTGCCTGACCGCCTGCCGTGGGCGAGTGGACACAGCTAGATCCGTAAAGCGCCCTGCCTGCCCGTCTGCCGTGGGTCAGCGGACATAGCCAGATCCACACAGCACCGTCTCTGCCCATCTCCCGTGGGTGAGTGGACAGAGCCTGATCCGCACTGCGCCCTGCCTGCCCGTCTCCTGTGGGTGAGTGGAGACAGCCAGATCCGTATTGCGCCCTGCCTGCCCGTCTCCCGTGGGCGAGTGGACACAGCCAGATCCGCACTGCGCCCTGCCTGCCCGTCTGCCGTGGGTGAGTGGACACAGCCAGATCCGCACTGCGCCCTGCCTGCCCGTCTCCCCTGGGTGAGTGGACACAGCCAGATCCGCCCTTCGCCCTGCCTGCTCGTCTCCCGTGGGTGAGTGGACACAGCCAGATCCGCACTGCGCCCTGCCTGCCCGTCTCCCGTGGGTGAGTGGACACAGCCAGATCCGCACTGCGCCCTGCCTGCCCGTCTCCCGTGGGTGAGTGGACACAGCCAGATCCGCACTACGCCTTGCCTGCCCGTCTCCCATCAGTGAGTGGACACAGCCAGATCCGCACTGCGCCCTGCCTGCCCATCTCCCGAGGGTGAGTGGACACAGCCAGATCCACACTGCGCACTGCCTGCCCGTCTCCAGTGGGCGAGTGGACACAGCCAGATCCACACTGCACCCTGCCTGACCGTCTGCCGTGGGTGAGTGGACACAGCCAGATCCACACTGCGCACTGCCTGACCGTCTGCCGTAGTTGAGTGGACACAGCCAGATCCGCACTGCGCCTTGCCTGCCCGTCTCACGTTGGTGAGTGGACACAGCCAGATCCGCACTGCGCCCTGCCTGCCCGTCTCCCGTGGGAGAGTGGACACAGCCAGATCCGCACTGCACCCTGCCTGACCGTCTGCCGTGGGTGAGTGGACACAGCCAGATCCGCACTGCGCCCTGCCTGACAGCCTGCTGTGAGTGAGTGGAGACAGCCAGATCCGCATTGCGCCCTGCCTGCCCGTCTCCCTTGGGCGAGTGGACACAGCCAGATCCGCACTGCGCCCTGCCTGCCCGTCTGTCGTTGGTGAGTGGACACAGCCAGATCCGCACTACGCCCTGCCTGACCATCTGCCGTGGGTGAGTGGACACATGCAGATCCACACTGCGCCCTACCTGCCCGTCTGCCGTGGGTGAGTGGACGCAGCCAGATCCGCACTGCACCCTGCCTGACCGTCTGCCGTGGGTGAGTGGACAAAGCCAGATCCGCACTGCACCTTGCCTGCCCGTCTCCCCTGGGTGTGTGGACACAGCCAGATCCGTACTGCGCCGTGCCTGCCCGTCTCCCGTGGGTGAGTGGACACAGCCAGATCGGCACTTCGCCCTGCCTGCCCGTCTCCCGTGGGTGAGTGGACACAGCCAGATCCGCATGCGCCCTGCCTGCCCGTCTCCCGTGGGTGAGTGGACACAGCCAGATCCGTACTGCGCCGTGCCTGCCCGTCTGCCGTGGGTCAGTGGACATAGCCAGATCCACACAGCACCGTCTCTGCCCATCTCCCATGGGTGAGTGGACACAGCCGGATCCGCACTGCGCCCTGCCTGACCGTCTCCCGTGGGTGAGTGGACACAGCCAGATCCGCACTGCGCCCTGCCTGCCCGTCGCCCGTGGGTGAGTGGACACAGCCAGATCCGCACTGCGCCCTGCTTGCCCGTCTGCCGTGGGTCAGTGGACATAGCCAGATCCACACAGCGCCGTCTCTGCCCATCTCCCGTGGGTGAGTGGACACAGCCAGATCCGCACTGCGCCTTGCCTGCCCGTCTCCTGTGGGTGAGTGGACACAGCCAGATCCGCACTGCGTCCTGCCTGACCGTCTGCCGTGGGTGAGTGGACACAGCCAGATCCGCACTGTGCCCTGCCTGCCCGTCTGCCGTAGGGTTAGGGTTAGGGTTAGGGTTAGGGTTAGGGTTAGGGTTAGGGTTAGAGGGTTAGGGGTAGGGTTAGGGTTAGGGTTAGGGTTAGGGTTAGGTTTAGGGTTAGAGGGTTAGGGTTAGGGTTAGGGTTAGGGTTAGGGTTAGGGTTAGGGTTAGAGGGTTAGGGTAAGGGTTAGGGTTAGGGTTAGGGTTAGGGTTAGGTTTAGTGGGTGAGTGGACACAACCGGATCCGCACTGCGCGCTGCCTGCCTATCTCCCGTGGGTGAGTAGACACAGCCAGATCCGCACTGCGCCTTGCCTGCCCGTGTCCCGTGGGTGAGTGGACACAGCCAGATCCGCACTGCACCCTGCCTGACCGTCTGCCGTGGGTGAGTGGACACAGCCAGATCCGCACTGCGCCCTGCCTGCCCGTCTCCCGTGGGCGAGTGGGCACAGCCAGATCCGCACTGCGCCCTGCCTGCCCGTCTGCCGTGGGTGAGTGGACACAGCCAGATCCGCACTGCGCCCTGCCTGCCCGTCTCCCGTGGGTGAGTGGACACAGCCAGATCCGCACTGCACCCTGACTGACCGTCTGCCGTGGGTGAGTGGACAAAGCCAGATCCGCACTGCGCCCTGCCTGCCCGTCTCCCGTGGGTGAGTGGACACAGCCAGATCCGTACTGCGCCGTGCCTGCCCGTCTGCCGTGGGTCAGTGGACATAGCCAGATCCACACAGCACCGTCTCTGCCCATCTCCCATGGGTGAGTGGACACAGCCGGATCCGCACTGCGCCCTGCCTGCCCGTCTCCCGTGGGTGAGTGGACACAGCCAGATCCGCACTGCGCCTTGCCTGCCCGTCTGACGTTGGTGAGTGGACACAGCCAGATCCGCACTGCGCCCTGCCTGCCCGTCTCCCGTGGGTGAGTGGACACAGCCAGATCCGCACTGCACCCTGCCTGACCGTCTGCCGTGGGTGAGTGGACACAGCCAGATCCGCACTGCGCCCTGCCTGCCCGTCTGCTGTGGGTGAGTGGACACAGCCAGATCCGCACTGCGCCCTGCCTGCCCGTCTCCCGTGGGTGAGTGGACACAGCCAGATCCGCACTGCGCCCTGCCTGCCCGTCTCCCGTGGGTGAGTGGACACAGCCAGATCCGCACTGCGTCCTGCCTGACCGTCTGCCGTGGGTGAGTCGACACAGCCAGATCCGCACTGCGCCCTGCCTGCCCGTCTGCCGTAGGGTTAGGGTTAGGGTTAGGGTTAGGGTTAGGGTTAGGGTTAGGGTTAGGGTTAGAGGGTTAGGGATAGGGTTAGGGTTAGGGTTAGTGAGTGAGTGGACACAGCCGGATCCGCACTGCGCCCTGCCTGCCCGTCTGCCGTGGGTCAGTGGACATCGCCATATCCACACAGCACTCTCTCTGCCCGTCTCTCGTGGGTGAATGGACACAGCCAGATCCACACTGCGCCTTGCCTGCCCGTCTCCCCTGGGTGAGTGGACACAGCCAGATCCGCACTTCGCCCTGCCTGCCCGTCTCCCGTGGGTGAGTGGACACAGCCAGATCCGCACTGCGCCCTGCCTGCCCGTCTCCCGTGGGTGAGTGGACACAGCCTGATCCGTACTGCCCCGTGCCTGCCCGTCTGCCGTGGGCCAGTGGACATAGCCAGATCCACACAGCACCGTCTCTGCCCATCTCCCGTGGGTGAGTGGACACAGCCAGATCCGCACTGCGCCCTGCCTGCCCGTCTCCCGTGGGCGAGTGGACACAGCCAGATCCGCACTGCGCCCTGCCTGCCCGTCTGCCGTGGGTGAGTGGACACAGCCAGATCCGCACTGCGCCCTGCCTGCCCGTCTCCCGTGGGTGAGTGGAACAGCCAATCCGCACTGCGCCCTGCCTGCCCGTCTACCGTGGGCGAGTGGACACAGCTAGATCCGCACTGCGCCCTGACTGCCGGTCTGCTGTGGGTCAGTGGACACAGCCAGATCCGCACTGCGCCCTGCCTGACCGTCTGCCCTGGGTGAGTGGACACAGCCAGATCCGCACTGCGCCCTGCCTGCCCGTCTGCCGTGGGTGAGTGGACACAGCAGGATCCGCAATGCGCCCTGCCTGACCGTCTGCCGTGGGTGAGTGGACACAGCCAGATCCGCACTGCGCCTTGCCTGCCCGTCTCACGTGGGTGAGTGGACACAGCCAGATCCGCACTGCGCCCTGCCTGCCCATCTCCCGGGGGTGAGTGGACACAGTCAGATCCGCACTGCACCCTGCCTCTCTGTCTGCCGTGGGTGAGTGGACACAGCCAGATCCGCACTGCGCTCTGCCTACCCGTCTGCCGTGGGTCAGTGGACATAGCCATATCCACACAGCAACCTCTCTGCCCGTCTCCCGTGAGTGAGTGGACACAGCCAGATCCACACTGCGCCTTGCCTGCCCGTCTCCCCTGGGTGAGTTGACACAGCCAGATCCGCACTGCGCCCTGCCTGCCCGTCTCCCGTGGGTGAGTGGACACAGCCAGATCCGCACAGCGTCCTGCCTGCCCGTCTCCCGTGGGTGAGTGGACACAGCCAGATCCGCACTGCGCCCTGCCTGCCCGTCTCCCGTGGGCGAGTGGACACAGCCAGATCCGCACTGCGCCCTGCCTGCCCGTCTCCCGTGGGCGAGTGGACACAGCCAGATTCGCACTGCGCCCTGCCTGCCCGTCTCCGTGGGTGAGTGGACACAGCCAGATCCGCACTGCGCCCTGCCTGCCCCTCTGCCGTGGGTGAGTGGACACAGCCAGATCCGCACTGCGCCCTGCCTGACCGTGTGCCGTGGGTGAGTGGACACAGCCAGATCCACACTGCGCCCTGCCTGCCCGTCTGCCGTGGGTGAGTGGACACAGCCAGATCCGCACTGCGCCCTGCCTGACCATCTGCCGTGGGTGAGTGGACACAGCCAGATCCCCACTGCGCCCTGCCTGCCCGTCTGCCGTGGGTGAGTGGACACAGCCAGATCCGCACTGCACCCTCCCTGACCATCTGCCGTGGGTGAGTGGAACAGCCAGATCCGCACTGCGCCCTGCCTGGCCGTCTGCCGTGGGTGAGTGTACACAGCCAGATCCGCACTGCGCCCTGCCTGACCGTCTGCCGTGGGTGAGTGGACACAGCCAGATCCGCACTGCGCCCTGCCTGACCGCCTGCCGTGGGTGAGTGGACACAGCCAGATCCGCACTGCGCCCTGCCTGACCGCCTGCCGTGGGCGAGTGGACACAGCTAGATCCGTAAAGCGCCCTGCCTGCCCGTCTGCCGTGGGTCAGCGGACATAGCCAGATCCACACAGCACCGTCTCTGCCCATCTCCCGTGGGTGAGTGGACAGAGCCTGATCCGCACTGCGCCCTGCCTGCCCGTCTCCTGTGGGTGAGTGGACACAGCCAGATCCGCACTGCGTCCTGCCTGACCGTCTGCCGTGGGTGAGTGGACACAGCCAGATCCGCACTGCGCCCTGCCTGCCCGTCTGCCGTAGGGTTAGGGTTAGGGTTAGGGTTAGGGTTAGGGTTAGGGTTAGAGGGTTAGGGTTAGGGTTAGGGTTAGTGTTAGGGTTAGGGTTAGGGTTAGGGTTAGGGTTAGGGTTAGGGTTAGAGGGTTAGGGTTAGGGTTAGGGTTAGGGTTAGGGTTAGGGTTAGAGGGTTAGGGATAGTGTTAGGGTTAGGGTTAGGGTTAGGGTTAGGGTTAGTGTGTGAGTGGACACAGCCGGATCCGCATTGCGCCCTGCCTGCCCGTCTACCGTGGGTCAGTGGACATCGCCATATCCACACAGCACCCTCTCTGCCCGTCTCTCGTGGTTGAATGGACACAGCCAGATCCACACTGCGCCTTGCCTGCCCATCTCCCCTGGGTGAGTGGACACAGCCAGATCCGCACTTCGCCCTGCCTGCCCGTCTCCCGTGGGTGAGTGGACACAGCCAGATCCGCACTGCGCCCTGCCTGCCCGTCTCCCGTGGGTGAGTGGACACAGCCAGATCCGTACTGCGCCGTGCCTGCCCATCTGCCGTGGGTCAGTGGACATAGCCAGATCCACACAGCACCGTCTCTGCCCATCTCCCGTGGGTGAGTGGACACAGCCGGATCCGCACTGCGCCCTGCCTGCCCGGCTCCCGTGGGTGAGTGGACACAGCCAGATCCGCACTGCGCCTTGCTTGCCCGTCTCACGTTGGTGAGTGGACACAGCCAGATCCGCACTGCGCCCTGCCTGCCCGTCTCCCGTGGGTGAGTGGACACAGCCAGATCCGCACTGCACCCTGCCTGACCGTCTGCCGTGGGTGAGTGGACACAGCCTGATCCGCACTGCGCCCTGCCTGCCCGTCTGCCGTGGGTCAGTGGACATAGCCATATCCACACAGCACCCTTTCTGCCCGTCTCTCGTTGGTGAGTGGACACAGTCAGATCCACACTGCGCCTTGCCTGCCCGTCTCCCTTGGGTGAGTGGACACAGCCAGATCCGCACTTCGCCCTGCCTCCCCGTCTCCCGTGGGTGAGTGGACACAGCCAGATCCGCACTGCGCCCTGCCTGCCCGTCTCCCGTGGGTGAGTGGACACAGCCAGATCCGCACTGCGCCCTGCCTGCCCGTCTCCCGTGGGTGAGTGGACACAGCCAGATCCGCACTGCACCCTGCCTGACCGTCTGCCGTGGGTGAGTGGACACAGCCACATCCGCACTGCACCCTGCCTGACCGTCTGCCGTAGTTGAGTGGACACAGCCAGATCCGCACTGCTCCTTGCCTGCCCGTCTGACGTTGGTGAGTGGACACAGCCAGATCCGCACTGCGCCCTGCCTGCCCGTCTCCCGTGGGTGAGTGGACACAGCCAGATCCGCACTGCACCCTGCCTGACCGTCTGCCGTGGGTGAGTGGACACAGCCAGATCCGCACTGCGCCCTGCATGACCGCCTGCTGTGGGTGAGTGGAGACAGCCAGATCCGTATTGCGCCCTGCCTGCCCGTCTCCCGTGGGCGAGTGGACACAGCCAGATCCGCACTGCGCCCTGCCTGCCCGTCTGCCGTGGGTGAGTGGACACAGCCAGATCCGCACTGCGCCCTGCCTGCCCGTCTCCCGTGGGTGAGTGGACACAGCCAGATCCGCACTGCGCCCTGGCTGCTCGTCCTCCGTGGGTGAGTGGACACAGCCAGATCCGCACTACGCCTTGCCTGCCCGTCTACCATCAGTGAGTGGACACAGCCAGATCCGCACTGCGCCCTGCCTGCCCGTCTCCCGAGGGTGAGTGGACACAGCCAGATCCACACTGCGCACTGCCTGCCCGTCTCCAGTGGGCGAGTGGACACAGCCAGATCCACACTGCACCCTGCCTGACCGTCTGCCGTGGGTGAGTGGACACAGCCAGATCCACACTGCGCACTGCCTGACCGTCTGCCGTAGTTGAGTGGACACAGCCAGATCCGCACTGCGCCTTGCCTGCCCGTCTCACGTTGGTGAGTGGACACAGCCAGATCCGCACTGCGCCCTGCCTGCCCGTCTCCCGTGGGAGAGTGGACACAGCCAGATCCGCACTGCACCCTGCCTGACCGTCTGCCGTGGGTGAGTGGACACAGCCAGATCCGCACTGCGCCCTGCCTGACAGCCTGCTGTGAGTGAGTGGAGACAGCCAGATCCGCTTTGCGCCCTGCCTGCCCGTCTCCCGTGGGCGAGTGGACACAGCCAGATCCGCACTGCGCCCTGCCTTCCCGTCTGCCGTGGGTGAGTGGACACAGCCAGATCCGCACTACGCCCTGCCTGACCATCTGCCGTGGGTGAGTGGACACATGCAGATCCACACTGCGCCCTGCCTGCCCGTCTGCCGTGGGTGAGTGGACGCAGCCAGATCCGCACTGCACCCTGCCTGACCGTCTGCCGTGGGTGAGTGGACAAAGCCAGATCCGCACTGCGCCCTGCTTGCCCGTCTGCCGTGGGTCAGTGGACATAGCCATATCCACACAGCACTCTCTCTGCCCGTCTCCCGTGGGTCAGTGGACACAGCCAGATCCACACTGCGCCTTGCCTGCCCGTCTCCCCTGGGTGTGTGGACACAGCCAGATCCGCACTGCGCCCTGCCTGCCCGTCTCCCGTGGGTGAGTGGACACAGCCAGATCCGCACTGCGCCCTGCCTGCCCGTCTCCCGTGGGTGAGTGGACACAGCCAGATCGGCACATCGCCCTGCCTGCCCGTCTCCCGTGGGTGAGTGGACACAGCCAGATCCGCATGCGCCCTGCCTGCCCGTCTCCCGTCGGTGAGTGGACACAGCCAGATCCGTACTGCGCCGTGCCTGCCCGTCTGCCGTGGGTCAGTGGACATAGCCAGATCCACACAGCACCGTCTCTGCCCATCTCCCATGGGTGAGTGGACACAGCCGGATCCGCACTGCGCCCTGCCTGCCCGTCTCCTGTTGGTGAGTGGACACAGCCAGATCCGCAGTGCGCCTTGCCTGCCCGTCTGACGTTGGTGAGTGGACACAGCCAGATCCGCACTGCGCCCTGCCTGCCCGTCTCCCGTGGGTGAGTGGACTCAGCCAGATCCGCACTGCACCCTGCCTGACCGTCTGCCGTGGGTGAGTGGACACAGCCAGATCCGCACTGCGCCCTGCCTGCCCGTCTGCCGTAGGGTTAGGGTTAGGGTTAGGGTTAGGGTTAGGGTTAGGGTTAGGGTTAGAGGGTTAGGGTTAGGGTTAGTGTTAGGGTTAGGGTTAGGGTTAGGGTTAGGGTTAGGGTTAGAGGGTTAGGGTTAGGGTTAGGGTTAGGGTTAGGGTTAGAGGATTAGGGATAGGGTTAGGGTTAGGGTTAGGGTTAGGGTTAGGGTTAGGGTTAGGGTTAGTGGGTGAGTGGACACAGCCGGATCCGCACTGCGCCCTGCCTGCCCGTCTGCCGTGGGTCAGTGGACATCGCCATATCCACACAGCACCCTCTCTGCCCGTCTCTCGTGGGTGAATGGACACAGCCAGATCCACACTGCGCCTTGCCTGCCCGTCTCCCCTGGGTGAGTGGACACAGCCAGATCCGCACTTCGCCCTGCCTGCCCGTCTCCCCTGGGTGAGTGGACACAGCCAGATCCGCACTTCGCCCTGCCTGCCCGTCTCCCGTGGGCCAGTGGACATAGCCAGATCCACACAGCACCGTCTCTGCCCATCTCCCGTGGGTGAGTGGACACAGCCGGATCCGCACTGCGCCCTGCCTGCCCGTCTCCCGTGGGTGAGTGGACACAGCCAGATCCGCATTGCGCCTTGCTTGCCCGTCTCACGTTGGTGAGTGGACACAGCCAGATCCGCACTGCGCCCTGCCTGGCCGTCTCCCGTGGGTGAGTGGACACAGCCAGATCCGCTTTGCACCCTGCCTGACCGTCTGCCGTGGGTGAGTGGACACAGCCAGATCCGCACTGCGCCCTGCCTGCCCGTCTGCCGTGGGTCAGTGGACATAGCCATATCCACACAGCACCCTTTCTGCCCGTCTCTCGTGGGTGAGTGGACACAGTCAGATCCACACTGCGCCTTGCCTGCCCGTCTCCCCTGGGTGAGTGGACACAGCCAGATCCGCACTTCGCCCTGCCTGCCCGTCTCCCGTGGGTGAGTGGACACAGCCAGATCCGCACTGCGCCCTGCCTGCCCGTCTCCCGTGGGTGAGTGGACACAGCCAGATCCGCACTGTGCCCTGCCTGCCCGTCTCCCGTGGGTGAGTGGACACAGCCAGATCCGCACTGCACCCTGCCTGACCGTCTGCCGTGGGTGAGTGGACACAGCCAGATCCACACTGCGCCCTGCCTGACCGTCTGCCGTAGTTGAGTGGACACAGCCAGATCCGCACTGCGCCCTGCCTGACCGCCTGCTGTGGGTGAGTGGAGACAGCCAGATCAGCATTGCGCCCTGCCTGCCCGTCTCCCGTGGCCGAGTGGACACAGCCAGATCCGCACTGCGCCCTGCCTGCCCGTCTCCCGTGGGTGAGTGGACACAGCCAGATCCGCACTGCGCCCTGCCTGCCCGTCTGCCGTGGGTGAGTGGACACAGCCACATCCGCACTACGCCCTGCCAGACCATCTGCCGTGGGTGAGTGGACACATGCAGATCCACACTGCGCCCTGCCTGCCCGTCTGCCGTGGGTGAGTGGACGCAGCCAGATCCGCACTGCACCCTGCCTGACCGTCTGCCGTGGGTGAGTGGACAAAGCCAGATCCGCACTGCGCCCTGCTTGCCCGTCTGCCGTGGGTCAGTGGACATAGCCATATCCACACAGCACTCTCTCTGCCCGTCTCCCGTGGGTCAGTGGACACAGCCAGATCCACACTGCGCCTTGCCTGCCCGTCTCCCCTGGGTGTGTGGACACAGCCAGATCCGCACTGCGCCCTGCCTGCCCGTCTCCCGTGTGTGAGTGGACACAGCCAGATCCGCACTGCGCCCTGCCTGCCCGTCTCCCGTGGGTGAGTGGACACAGCCAGATCGGCACTTCGCCCTGCCTGCCCGTCTCCCGTGGGTGAGTGGACACAGCCAGATCCGCATGCGCCCTGCCTGCTCGTCTCCCGTGGGTGAGTGGACACAGCCAGATCCGTACTGCGCCGTGCCTGCCCGTCTGCCGTGGGTCAGTGGACATAGCGAGATCCACACAGCACCGTCTCTGCCCATCTCCCATGGGTGAGTGGACACAGCCGGATCCGCACTGCGCCCTGCCTGCCCGTCTCCTGTGGGTGAGTGGACACAGCCAGATCCGCAGTGCGCCTTGCCTGCCCGTCTGACGTTGGTGAGTGTACACAGCCAGATCCGCACTGCGCCCTGCCTGCCCGTCTCCCGTGGGTGAGTGGACACAGCCAGATCCGCACTGTGCCCTGCCTGCCCGTCTCCCGTGGGTGAGTGGACACAGCCAGATCCGCACTGCGCCCTGCCTGCCCGTCTGCCGTAGGGTTAGGGTTAGGGTTAGGGTTAGGGTTAGGGTTAGGGTTAGGGTTAGGGTTAGGGTTAGAGGGTTAGGGTTAGGGTTAGTGTTAGGGTTAGGGTTAGGGTTAGGGTTAGGGTTAGGGTTAGAGGGTTAGGGTTAGGGTTAGGGTTAGGGTTAGGGTTAGAGGATTAGGGATAGGGTTAGGGTTAGGGTTAGGGTTAGGGTTAGGGTTAGGGTTAGGGTTAGTGGGTGAGTGGACACAGCCGGATCCGCACTGCGCCCTGCCTGCCCGTCTGCCGTGGGTCAGTGGACATCGCCATATCCACACAGCACCCTCTCTGCCCGTCTCTCGTGGGTGAATGGACACAGCCAGATCCACACAGCGCCTTGCCTGCCCGTCTCCCCTGGGTGAGTGGACACAGCCAGATCCGCACTTCGCCCTGCCTGCCCGTCTCCCCTGGGTGAGTGGACACAGCCAGATCCGCACTTCGCCCTGCCTGCCCGTCTCCCGTGGGCCAGTGGACATAGCCAGATCCACACAGCACCGTCTCTGCCCATCTCCCGTGGGTGAGTGGACACAGCCGGATCCGCACTGCGCCCTGCCTGCCCGTCTCCCGTGGGTGAGTGGACACAGCCAGATCCGCATTGCGCCTTGCTTGCCCGTCTCACGTTGGTGAGTGGACACAGCCAGATCCGCACTGCGCCCTGCCTGGCCGTCTCCCGTGGGTGAGTGGACACAGCCAGATCCGCTTTGCACCCTGCCTGACCGTCTGCCGTGGGTGAGTGGACACAGCAAGATCCGCACTGCGCCCTGCCTGCCCGTCTGCCGTGGGTCAGTGGACATAGCCATATCCACACAGCACCCTTTCTGCCCGTCTCTCGTGGGTGAGTGGACACAGTCAGATCCACACTGCGCCTTGCCTGCCCGTCTCCCCTGGGTGAGTGGACACAGCCAGATCCGCACTTCGCCCTGCCTGCCCGTCTCCCGTGGGTGAGTGGACACAGCCAGATCCGCACTGCGCCCTGCCTGCCCGTCTCCCGTGGGTGAGTGGACACAGCCAGATCCGCACTGTGCCCTGCCTGCCCGTCTCCCGTGGGTGAGTGGACACAGCCAGATCCGCACTGCACCCTGCCTGACCGTCTGCCGTGGGTGAGTGGACACAGCCAGATCCACACTGCGCCCTGCCTGACCGTCTGCCGTAGTTGAGTGGACAAAGCCAGATCCGCACTGCGCCTTGCCTGCCCGTCTCACGTTGGTGAGTGGACACAGCCAGATCCGCACTGTGCCCTGCCTACCTGTCTCCCGTGGGTAAGTGGACACAGCCAGATCCGCACTGCACCCTGCCTGCCCGTCTCCCGTGGGTGAGTGGACACAGCCAGATCCGCACTGCGCCCTGCCTGACCGCCTGCTGTGGGTGAGTGGAGACAGCCAGATCAGCATTGCGCCCTGCCTGCCCGTCTCCCGTGGCCGAGTGGACACAGCCAGATCCGCACTGCGCCCTGCCTGCCCGTCTCCCGTGGGTGAGTGGACACAGCCAGATCCGCACTGCGCCCTGCCTGCCCGTCTGCCGTGGGTGAGTGGACACAGCCACATCCGCACTACGCCCTGCCAGACCATCTGCCGTGGGTGAGTGGACACATGCAGATCCACACTGCGCCCTGCCTGCCCGTCTGCCGTGGGTGAGTGGACGCAGCCAGATCCGCACTGCACCCTGCCTGACCGTCTGCCGTGGGTGAGTGGACAAAGCCAGATCCGCACTGCGCCCTGCTTGCCCGTCTGCCGTGGGTCAGTGGACATAGCCATATCCACACAGCACTCTCTCTGCCCGTCTCCCGTGGGTCAGTGGACACAGCCAGATCCACACTGCGCCTTGCCTGCCCGTCTCCCCTGGGTGTGTGGACACAGCCAGATCCGCACTGCGCCCTGCCTGCCCGTCTCCCGTGTGTGAGTGGACACAGCCAGATCCGCACTGCGCCCTGCCTGCCCGTCTCCCGTGGGTGAGTGGACACAGCCAGATCGGCACTTCGCCCTGCCTGCCCGTCTCCCGTGGGTGAGTGGACACAGCCAGATCCGCATGCGCCCTGCCTGCCCGTCTCCCGTGGGTGAGTGGACACAGCCAGATCCGTACTGCGCCGTGCCTGCCCGTCTGCCGTGGGTCAGTGGACATAGCGAGATCCACACAGCACCGTCTCTGCCCATCTCCCATGGGTGAGTGGACACAGCCGGATCCGCACTGCGCCCTGCCTGCCCGTCTCCTGTGGGTGAGTGGACACAGCCAGATCCGCAGTGCGCCTTGCCTGCCCGTCTGACGTTGGTGAGTGTACACAGCCAGATCCGCACTGCGCCCTGCCTGCCCGTCTCCCGTGGGTGAGTGGACACAGCCAGATCCGCACTGCACCCTGCCTGACCGTCTGCCGTGGGTGAGTGGACACAGCCAGATCCGCACTGCGCCCTGCCTGCCCGTCTGCCGTGGGTGAGTGGACACAGCCAGATCCGCACGGCGCCCTGCCTGCCCGTCTCCCGTGGGTGAGTGGACACAGGCAGATCCGCACTGCGCCCTGCCTGCCCGTCTCCCGTGGGTGAGTGGACACAGCCAGATCCGTACTGCGCCGTGCCTGCCCGTCTGCCGTGGGTCAGTGGACATAGCCAGATCCACACAGCACCGTCTCTGCTCATCTCCCGTGGGTGAGTGGACACAGCCAGATCCGCACTGCGCCTTGCCTGCCCGTCTCCTGTGGGTGAGTGGACACAGCCAGATCCGCACTGCGTCCTGCCTGACCGTCTGCCGTGGGTGAGTGGACACAGCCAGATCCGCACTGCGCCCTGCCTGCCCGTCTGCCGTAGGGTTAGGGTTAGGGTTAGGGTTAGGGTTAGGGTTAGGGTTAGGGTTAGGGTTAGAGGGTTAGGGTTAGGGTTAGTGTTAGGGTTAGGGTTAGGGTTAGGGTTAGGGTTAGGGTTAGAGGGTTAGGGTTAGGGTTAGGGTTAGGGTTAGGGTTAGAGGGTTAGGGATAGGGTTAGGGTTAGGGTTAGGGTTAGGGTTAGGGTTAGGGTTAGTGGGTGAGTGGACACAGCCAGATCCGCACTTCGCCCTGCCTGCCCGTCTCCCCTGGGTGAGTGGACACAGCCAGATCCGCACTTCGCCCTGCCTGCCCGTCTCCCGTGGGCCAGTGGACATAGCCAGATCCACACAGCACCGTCTCTGCCCATCTCCCGTGGGTGAGTGGACACAGCCGGATCCGCACTGCGCCCTGCCTGCCCGTCTCCCGTGGGTGAGTGGACACAGCCAGATCCGCACTGCGCCTTGCTTGCCCGTCTCACGTTGGTGAGTGGACACAGCCAGATCCGCACTGCGCCCTGCCTGGCCGTCTCCCGTGGGTGAGTGGACACAGCCAGATCCGCTTTGCACCCTGCCTGACCGTATGCCGTGGGTGAGTGGACACAGCCAGATCCGCACTGCGCCCTGCCTGCCCGTCTGCCGTGGGTCAGTGGACATAGCCATATCCACACAGCACCCTTTCTGCCCGTCTCTCGTGGGTGAGTGGACACAGTCAGATCCACACTGCGCCTTGCCTGCCCGTCTCCCCTGGGTGAGTGGACACAGCCAGATCCGCACTTCGCCCTGCCTGCCCGTCTCCCGTGGGTGAGTGGACACAGCCAGATCCGCACTGCGCCCTGCCTGCCCGTCTCCCGTGGGTGAGTGGACACAGCCAGATCCGCACTGTGCCCTGCCTGCCCGTCTCCCGTGGGTGAGTGGACACAGCCAGATCCGCACTGCACCCTGCCTGACCGTCTGCCGTGGGTGAGTGGACACAGCCAGATCCACACTGCGCCCTGCCTGACCGTCTGCCGTAGTTGAGTGGACACAGCCAGATCCGCACTGCGCCTTGCCTACCCGTCTCACGTTGGTGAGTGGACACAGCCAGATCCGCACTGTGCCCTGCCTACCTGTCTCCCGTGGGTGAGTGGACACAGCCAGATCCGCACTGCACCCTGCCTGCCCGTCTCCCGTGGGTGAGTGGACACAGCCAGATCCGCACTGCGCCCTGCCTGACCGCCTGCTGTGGGTGAGTGGAGACAGCCAGATCCGCATTGCGCCCTGCCTGCCCGTCTCCCGTGGCCGAGTGGACACAGCCAGATCCGCACTGCGCCCTGCCTGCCCGTCTCCCGTGGGTGAGTGGACACAGCCAGATCCGCACTGCGCCCTGCCTGTCCGTCGCCCGTGGGTGAGTGGACACAGCCAGATCCGCACTGCGCCCTGCTTGCCCGTCTGCCGTGGGTCAGTGGACATAGCCAGATCCACACAGCGCCGTCTCTGCCCATCTCCCGTGGGTGAGTGGACACAGCCAGATCCGCACTGCGCCTTGCCTGCCCGTCTCCTGTGGGTGAGTGGACACAGCCAGATCCGCACTGCGTCCTGCCTGACCGTCTGCCGTGGGTGAGTGGACACAGCCAGATCCGCACTGTGCCCTGCCTGCCCGTCTGCCGTAGGGTTAGGGTTAGGGTTAGGGTTAGGGTTAGGGTTAGGGTTAGGGTTAGAGGGTTAGGGGTAGGGTTAGGGTTAGGGTTAGGGTTAGGGTGAGGTTTAGGGTTAGAGGGTTAGGGTTAGGGTTAGGGTTAGGGTTAGGGTTAGGGTTAGAGGGTTAGGGTTAGGGTTAGGGTTAGGGTTAGGGTTAGGGTTAGGGTTAGTGGGTGAGTGGACACAGCCGGATCCGCACTGCGCGCTGCCTGCCTATCTCCCGTGGGTGAGTAGACACAGCCAGATCCGCACTGCGCCTTGCCTGCCCGTGTCCCGTGGGTGAGTGGACACAGCCAGATCCGCACTGCACCCTGCCTGACCGTCTGCCGTGGGTGAGTGGACACAGCCAGATCCGCACTGCACCCTGCCTGACCGTCTGCCGTGGGTGAGTGGACACAGCCAGATCCGCACTGCTCCCTGCCTGCCCGTCTGACTTTGGTGAGTGGACACAGCCAGATCCGCACTGCGCCCTGCCTGCCCGTCTCCCGTGGGTGAGTGGACACAGCCAGATCCGCACTGCACCCTGCCTGACCGTCTGCCGTGGGTGAGTGGACACAGCCAGATCCGCACTGTGCCCTGCCTGCCCGTCTGCTGTGGGTGAGTGGACACAGCCAGATCCGCACTGCGCCCTGCCTACCCGTCTCCCGTGGGTGAGTGGACACAGCCAGATCCGCACTGCACCCTGCCTGCCCGTCTCCCGTGGGTGAGTGGACACAGCCAGATCCGCACTGCGCCCTGCCTGACCGCCTGCTGTGGGTGAGTGGAGACAGCCAGATCCGCATTGCGCCCTGCCTGCCCGTCTCCCGTGGCCGAGTGGACACAGCCAGATCCGCACTGCGCCCTGCCTGCCCGTCTGCTGTGGGTGAGTGGACACAGCCAGATCCGCACTGCGCCCTGCCTACCCGTCTCCCGTGGGTGAGTGGTCACAGCCAGATCCGCACTGCACCCTGCCTGCCCGTCTCCCGTGGGTGAGTGGACACAGCCAGATCCGCACTGCGCCCTGCCTGACCGCCTGCTGTGGGTGAGTGGAGACAGCCAGATCCGCATTGCGCCCTGCCTGCCCGTCTCCCGTGGCCGAGTGGACACAGCCAGATCCGCACTGCGCCCTGCCTGCCCGTCTCCCGTGGGTGAGTGGACACAGCCAGATCCGCACTGCGCCCTGCCTGCCCGTCGCCCGTGGGTGAGTGGACACAGCCAGATCCGCACTGCGCCCTGCTTGCCCGTCTGCCGTGGGTCAGTGGACATAGCCAGATCCACACAGCGCCGTCTCTGCCCATCTCCCGTGGGTGAGTGGACACAGCCAGATCCGCACTGCGCCTTGCCTGCCCGTCTCCTGTGGGTGAGTGGACACAGCCAGATCCGCACTGCGTCCTGCCTGACCGTCTGCCGTGGGTGAGTGGACACAGCCAGATCCGCACTGTGCCCTGCCTGCCCGTCTGCCGTAGGGTTAGGGTTAGGGTTAGGGTTAGGGTTAGGGTTAGGGTTAGGGTTAGAGGGTTAGGGGTAGGGTTAGGGTTAGGGTTAGGGTTAGGGTTAGGTTTAGGGTTAGAGGGTTAGGGTTAGGGTTAGGGTTAGGGTTAGGGTTAGGGTTAGGGTTAGAGGGTTAGGGTTAGGGTTAGGGTTAGGGTTAGGGTTAGTGGGTGAGTGGACACAGCCGGATCCGCACTGCGCGTTGCCTGCCTATCTCCCGTGGGTGAGTGGACACAGCCAGATCCGCACTGCGCCTTCCCTTCCCGTGTCCCGTAGGTGAGTGGACACAGCCAGATCCGCACTGCACCCTGCCTGACCGTCTGCCGTGGGTGAGTGGACACAGCCAGATCCGCACTGCGCCGTGCCTGCCCGTCTCCCGTGGGCGAGTGGACACAGCCAGATCCGCACTGCGCCCTGTCTGCCCGTCTGCCGTGGGTGAGTGGACACAGCCAGATCCGCACTGCGCCCTGCCTCCCCGTCTCCCGTGGGTGAGTGGAACAGCCAATCCGCACTGCGCCCTGCCTGCCCGTCTACCGTGGGCGAGTGGACACAGCTAGATCCGCACTGCGCCCTGAGTGCCGGTCTGCTGTGGGTCAGTGGACACAGCCAGATCCGCACTGCGCCCTGCCTGACCGTCTGCCGTGGGTGAGTGGACACAGCCAGATCCGCACTGCGCCCTGCCTGCCCGTCTGCCGTGGGTGAGTGGACACAGCAGGATCCGCACTGCGCCCTGCCTGACCGTCTGCCGTGGGTGAGTGGACACAGCCAGATCCGCACTGCGCCTTGCCTGCCCGTCTCACGTGGGTGAGTGGACACAGCCAGATCCGCACTGCGCCCTGCCTGCCCATCTCCCGGGGGTGAGTGGACAAAGTCAGATCCGCACTGCACCCTGCCTCTCTGTCTGCCGTGGGTGAGTGGACACAGCCAGATCCGCACTGCGTTCTGCCTACCCATCTACCGTGGGTCAGTGGACATAGCCATATCCACACAGCAACCTCTCTGCCCGTCTCCCGTGAGTGAGTGGACACAGCCAGATCCACACTGCGCCTTGTCTGCCCGTCTCCCCTGGGTGAGTTGACACAGCCAGATCCGCACTGCGCCCTGCCTGCCCGTCTCCCGTGGGTGAGTGGACACAGCCAGATCCGCACAGCGTCCTGCCTGCCCGTCTCCCGTGGGTGAGTGGACACAGCCAGATCCGCACTGCGCCCTGCCTGCCCGTCTCCCGTGGGTGAGTGGACACAGCCAGATCCGCACAGCGTCCTGCCTGCCCGTCTCCCTTGGGCGAGTGGACACAGCCAGATCCGCACTGCGCCCTGCCTGCCCGTCTCCGTGGGTGAGAGGACACAGCCAGATCCGCACTGCGCCCTGCCTGCCCGTCTGCCGTGGGTGAGTGGACACAGCCAGATCCGCACTGCGCCCTGCCTGACCGTGTGCCGTGGGTGAGTGGACACAGCCAGATCCACACTGCGCCCTGCCTGCCCGTCTGCCGTGGGTGAGTGGACACAGCCAGATCCGCACTGCGCCCTACCTGACCATCTGCCGTGGGTGAGTGGACACAGCCAGATCCCCACTGCGCCCTGCCTGACCGCCTGCCGTGGGTGAGTGGACACAGCCAGATCCGCACTGCGCCCTGCCTGACCGCCTGCCGTGGGTGAGTGGACACAGCCAGATCCGCACTGCGCCCTGCCTGACCGCCTGCCGTGGGCGAGTGGACACAGCCAGATCCGTAAAGCGCCCTGCCTGCCCGTCTGCCGTGGGTCAGCGGACATAGCCAGATCCACACAGCACCGTCTCTGCCCATCTCCCGTGGGTGAGTGGACAGAGCCTGATCCGCACTGCGCCCTGCCTGACCGTCTGCCGTGGGCGAGTGGACACAGCCAGATCCGCACTGCGCCCTGCCTGACCGCCTGCCGTGGGTGAGTGGACACAGCCAGATCCGCACTGCGCCCTGCCTGACCGCCTTCCGTGTGCGAGTGGACACAGCCAGATCCGTAAAGCGCCCTGCCTGCCCGTCTGCCGTGGGTCAGCGGACATAGCCAGATCCACACAGCACCGTCTCTGCCCATCTCCCGTGGGTGAGTGGACAGAGCCTGATCCGCACTGCGCCCTGCCTGCCCGTCTCCTGTGGGTGAGTGGACACAGCCAGATCCGCACTGCGTCCTGCCTGACCGTCTGCCGTGGGTGAGTGGACACAGCCAGATCCGCACTGCGCCCTGCCTGCCCGTCTGCCGTAGGGTTAGGGTTAGGGTTAGAGTTAGGGTTAGGGTTAGGGTTAGGGTTAGAGGGTTAGGGTTAGGGTTAGGGTTAGTGTTAGGGTTAGGGTTAGGGTTAGGGTTAGGGTTAGGGTTAGGGTTAGAGGGTTAGGGTTAGGGTTAGGGTTAGGGTTAGGGTTAGAGGGTTAGGGATAGGGTTAGGGTTAGGGTTAGGGTTAGGGTTAGGGTTAGTGGGTGGGTGGACACAGCCGGATCCGCACTGCGCCCTGCCTGCCCGTCTACCGTGGGTCAGTGGACATCGCCATATCCACACAGCACCCTCTCTGCCCGTCTCTCGTGGTTGAATGGACACAGCCAGATCCACACTGCGCCTTGCCTGCCCATCTCCCCTGGGTGAGTGGACACAGCCAGATCCGCACTTCGCCCTGCCTGCCCGTCTCCCGTGGGTGAGTGGACACAGCCAGATCCGCACAGCGCCCTGCCTGCCCGTCTCCCGTGGGTGAGTGGACACAGCCAGATCCGCACTGCGCCCTGCCTGCCCGTCTCCCGTGGGTGAGTGGACACAGCCAGATCCGTACTGCACCGTGCCTGCCCGTCTGCCGTGGGTCAGTGGACATAGCCAGATCCACACAGCACCGTCTCTGCTCATCTCCTGTGGGTGAGTGGACACAGCCAGATCCGCACTGCGCCTTGCCTGCCCGTCTCCTGTGGGTGAGTGGACACAGCCAGATCCGCACTGCGTCCTGCCTGACCGTCTGCCGTGGGTGAGTGGACACAGCCAGATCCGCACTGCGCCCTGCCTGCCCGTCTGCCGTAGGGTTAGGGTTAGGGTTAGGGTTAGGGTTAGGGTTAGGGTTAGGGTTAGGGTTAGAGGGTTAGGGTTAGGGTTAGTGTTAGGGTTAGGGTTAGGGTTAGGGTTAGGGTTAGGGTTAGAGGGTTAGGGTTAGGGTTAGGGTTAGGGTTAGGGTTAGAGGGTTAGGGATAGGGTTAGGGTTAGGGTTAGGGTTAGGGTTAGGGTTAGGGTTAGGGTTAGTGGGTGAGTGGACACAGCCGTATCCGCACTGCGCCCTGCCTGCCCGTCTGCCGTGGGTCAGTGGACATCGCCATATCCACACAGCACCCTCTCTGCCCGTCTCTCGTGGGTGAATGGACACAGCCAGATCCACACTGCGCCTTGCCTGCCCGTCTCCCCTGGGTGAGTGGACACAGCCAGATCCGCACTTCGCCCTGCCTGCCCGTCTCCCGTGGGTGAGTGGACACAGCCAGATCCGCACTGCGCCCTGCCTGCCCGTCTCCCGTGGGTGAGTGGACACAGCCAGATCCGTACTGCGCCGTGCCTGCCCGTCTGCCGTGGGCCAGTGGACATAGCCAGATCCACACAGCACCGTCTCTGCCCATCTCCCGTGGGTGAGTGGACACAGCCGGATCCGCACTGCGCCCTGCCTGCCCGTCTCCCGTGGGTGAGTGGACACAGCCAGATCCGCACTGCGCCTTGCTTGCCCGTCTCACGTTGGTGAGTGGACACAGCCAGATCCGCACTGCGCCCTGCCTGGCCGTCTCCCGTGGGTGAGTGGACACAGCCAGATCCGCTTTGCACCCTGCCTGACCGTCTGCCGTGGGTGAGTGGACACAGCCAGATCCGCACTGCGCCCTGCCTGCCCGTCTGCCGTGGGTCAGTGGACATAGCCATATCCACACAGCACCCTTTCTGCCCGTCTCTCGTGGGTGAGTGGACACAGTCAGATCCACACTGCGCCTTGCCTGCCCGTCTCCCCTGGGTGAGTGGACACAGCCAGATCCGCACTTCGCCCTGCCTGCCCGTCTCCCGTGGGTGAGTGGACACAGCCAGATCCGCACTGCGCCCTGCCTGCCCGTCTCCCGTGGGTGAGTGGACACAGCCAGATCCGCACTGTGCCCTGCCTGCCCGTCTCCCGTGGGTGAGTGGACACAGCCAGATCCGCACTGCACCCTGCCTGACCGTCTGCCGTGGGTGAGTGGACACAGCCAGATCCACACTGCGCCCTGCCTGACCGTCTGCCGTAGTTGTGTGGACACAGCCAGATCCGCACTGCGCCTTGCCTGCCCGTCTCACGTTGGTGAGTGGACACAGCCAGATCCGCACTGTGCCCTGCCTACCTGTCTCCCGTGGGTGAGTGGACACAGCCAGATCCGCACTGCACCCTGCCTGCCCGTCTCCCGTGGGTGAGTGGACACAGCCAGATCCGCACTGCGCCCTGCCTGACCGCCTGCTGTGGGTGAGTGGAGACAGCCAGATCCGCATTGCGCCCTGCCTGCCCGTCTCCCGTGGCCGAGTGGACACAGCCAGATCCGCACTGCGCCCTGCCTGCCCGTCTCCCGTGGGTGAGAGGACACAGCCAGATCCGCACTGCGCCCTGCCTGCCCGTCGCCCGTGGGTGAGTGGACACAGCCAGATCCGCACTGCGCCCTGCTTGCCCGTCTGCCGTGGGTCAGTGGACATAGCCAGATCCACACAGTGCCGTCTCTGCCCATCTCCCGTGGGTGAGTGGACACAGCCAGATCCGCACTGCGCCTTGCCTGCCCGTCTCCTGTGGGTGAGTGGACACAGCCAGATCCGCACTGCGTCCTGCCTGACCGTCTGCCGTGGGTGAGTGGACACAGCCAGATCCGCACTGTGCCCTGCCTGCCCGTCTGCCGTAGGGTTAGGGTTAGGGTTAGGGTTAGGGTTAGGGTTAGGGTTAGAGGGTTAGGGGTAGGGTTAGGGTTAGGGTTAGGGTTAGGGTTAGGTTTAGGGTTAGAGGGTTAGGGTTAGGGTTAGGGTTAGGGCTAGGGTTAGGGTTAAGGTTAGGGTTAGAGGGTTAGGGTTAGGGTTAGGGTTAGGGTTAGGGTTAGGGTTAGGGTTAGTGGGTGAGTGGACACAGCCGGATCCGCACTGCGCCCTGCCTCTCTGTCTGCCGTGGGTGAGTGGACACAGCCAGATCCGCACTGCGCTCTGCCTACCCGTCTGCCGTGGGTCAGTGGACATAGCCATATCCACACAGCAACCTCTCTGCCCGTCTCCCGTGAGTGAGTGGACACAGCCAGATCCACACTGCGCCTTGTCTGCCCGTCTCCCCTGGGTGAGTTGACACAGCCAGATCCGCACTGCGCCCTGCCTGCCCGTCTCCCGTGGGTGAGTGGACACAGCCAGATCCGCACAGCGTCCTGCCTGCCCGTCTCCCGTGGGTGAGTGGACACAGCCAGATCCGCACTGCGCCCTGCCTGCCCGTCTCCCGTGGGCGAGTGGACACAGCCAGATCCGCACTGCGCCCTGCCTGCCCGTCTCCCTTGGGCGAGTGGACACAGCCAGATCCGCACTGCGCCCTGCCTGCCCGTCTCCGTGGGTGAGTGGACACAGCCAGATCCGCACTGCGCCCTGCCTGCCCGTCTGCCGTGGGTGAGTGGACACAGCCAGATCCGCACTGCGCCCTGCCTGACCGTGTGCCGTGGGTGAGTGGACACAGCCAGATCCACACTGCGCCCTGCCTGCCCGTCTGCCGTGGGTGAGTGGACACAGCCAGATCCGGACTGCGCCCTGCCTGACCATCTGCCGTGGGTGAGTGGACACAGCCAGATCCCCACTGCGCCCTGCCTGCCCGTCTGCCGTGGGTGAGTGGACACAGCCAGATCCGCTCTGCACCCTCCCTGACCGTCTGCCGTGGGTGAGTGGAACAGCCAGATCCGCACTGCGCCCTGCCTGGCCGTCTGCCGTGGGTGAGTGGACACAGCCAGATCCGCACTGCGCCCTGCCTGACCGTCTGCCGTGGGTGAGTGGACACAGCCAGATCCGCACTGCGCCCTGCCTCACCGTCTGCCGTGGGTGAGTGGACACAGCCAGATCCGCACTGCGCCCTGCCTGACCGCCTGCCGTGGGTGAGTGGACACAGCCAGATCCGCACTGCGCCCTGCCTGACCGCCTGCCGTGGGCGAGTGGACACAGCCAGATCCGTAAAGCGCCCTGCCTGCCCATCTGCCGTGGGTCAGCGGACATAGCCAGATCCACACAGCACCGTCTCTGCCCATCTCCCGTGGGTGAGTGGACAGAGCCTGATCCGCACTGCGCCCTGCCTGCCCGTCTCCTGTGGGTGAGTGGACACAGCCAGATCCGCACTGCGTCCTGCCTGACCGTCTGCCGTGGGTGAGTGGACACAGCCAGATCCGCACTGCGCCCTGCCTGCCCGTCTGCCGTAGGGTTAGGGTTAGGGTTAGGGTTAGGGTTAGGGTTAGGGTTAGAGGGTTAGGGTTAGGGTTAGGGTTAGTGTTAGGGTTAGGGTTAGGGTTAGGGTTAGGGTTAGGGTTAGGGTTAGAGGGTTAGGGTTAGGATTAGGGTTAGGGTTAGGGTTAGGGTTAGAGGGTTAGGGATAGGGTTAGGGTTAGGGTTAGGGTTAGGGTTAGTGGGTGAGTGGACACAGCCGGATCCGCACTGCGCCCTGCCTGCCCGTCTACCGTGGGTCAGTGGACATCGCCATATCCACACAGCACCCTCTCTGCCCGTCTGTCGTGGTTGAATGGACACAGCCAGATCCACACTGCGCCTTGCCTGCCCATCTCCCCTGGGTGAGTGGACACAGCCAGATCCGCACTTCGCCCTGCCTGCCCGTCTCCCGTGGGTGAGTGGACACAGCCAGATCCGCACTGCGCCCTGCCTGCCCGTCTCCCGTGGGTGAGTGGACACAGCCAGATCCGTACTGCGCCGTGCCTGCCCATCTGCCGTGGGTCAGTGGACATAGCCAGATCCACACAGCACCGTCTCTGCCCATCTCCCGTGGGTGAGTGGACACAGCCGGATCCGCACTGCGCCCTGCCTGCCCGTCTCCCGTGGGTGAGTGGACACAGCCAGATCCGCACTGCGCCTTGCTTGCCCGTCTCACGTTGGTGAGTGGACACAGCCAGATCCGCACTGCGCCCTGCCTGCCCGTCTCCCGTGGGTGAGTGGACACAGCCAGATCCGCACTGCACCCTGCCTGACCGTCTGCCGTGGGTGAGTGGACACAGCCTGATCCGCACTGCGCCCTGCCTGCCCGTCTGCCGTGGGTCAGTGGACATAGCCATATCCACACAGCACCCTTTCTGCCCGTCTCTCGTGGGTGAGTGGACACAGTCAAATCCACACTGCGCCTTGCCTGCCCGTCTCCCCTGGGTGAGTGGACACAGCCAGATCCGCACTTCGCCCTGCCTCCCCGTCTCCCGTGGGTGAGTGGACACAGCCAGATCCGCACTGCGCCCTGCCTGCCCGTCTCCCGTGGGTGAGTGGACACCGCCAGATCCGCACTGCGCCCTGCCTGCCCGTCTCCCGTGGGTTAGTGGACACAGCCAGATCCGCACTGCACCCTGCCTGACCGTCTGCCGTGGGTGAGTGTACACAGCCACATCCGCACTGCGCCCTGCCTGACCGTCTGACGTTGGTGAGTGGACACAGCCAGATCCGCACTGCGCCCTGCCTGCCCGTCTCCCGTGGGTGAGTGGACACAGCCAGATCCGCACTGCACACTGCCTGACCGTCTGCCGTGGGTGAGTGGACACAGCCAGATCCGCACTGCGCCCTGCATGACCGCCTGCTGTGTGTGAGTGGAGACAGCCAGATCCGTATTGCGCCCTGCCTGCCCGTCTCCCGTGGGCGAGTGGACACAGCCAGATCCGCACTGCGCCCTGCCTGCCCGTCTGCCGTGGGTGAGTGAACACAGCCAGATCCGCACTGCGCCCTGCCTGCCCGTCTCCCCTGGGTGAGTGGACACAGCCAGATCCGCACTGCGCCCTGCCTGCTCGTCTCCCGTGGGTGAGTGGACACAGCCAGATCCGCACTGCGCCCTGCCTGCCCGTCTCCCGTGGGTGAGTGGACACCGCCAGATCCGCACTGCGCCCTGCCTGCCCGTCTCCCGTGGGTGAGTGGACACAGCCAGATCCGCACTACGCCTTGCCTGCCCGTCTCCCATCAGTGAGTGGACACAGCCAGATCCGCACTGCGCCCTGCCTGCCCGTCTCCCGAGGGTGAGTGGACACAGCCAGATCCACACTGCGCACTGCCTGCCCGTCTCCAGTGGGCGAGTGGACACAGCCAGATCCACACTGCACCCTGCCTGACCGTCTGCCGTGGGTGAGTGGACACAGCCAGATCCACACTGCGCACTGCCTGACCGTCTGCCGTAGTTGAGTGGACACAGCCAGATCCGCACTGCGCCTTGCCTGCCCGTCTCACGTTGGTGAGAGGACACAGCCAGATCCGCACTGCGCCCTGCCTGCCCGTCTCCCGTGGGAGAGTGGACACAGCCAGATCCGCACTGCACCCTGCCTGACCGTCTGCCGTGGGTGAGTGGACACAGCCAGAGCCGCACTGCGCCCTGCCTGACAGCCTGCTGTGAGTGAGTGGAGACAGCCAGATCCGCATTGCGCCCTGCCTGCCCGTCTCCCTTGGGCGAGTGGACACAGCCAGATCCGCACTGCGCCCTGCCTGCCCGTCTCCCGTGGGTGAGTGGACACAGCCAGATCCGCACTGCGCCCTGCCTGACCGCCTGCTGTGGGTGAGTGGAGACAGCCAGATCCGCATTGCGCCCTGCCTGCCCGTCTCCCGTGGCCGAGTGGACACAGCCAGATCCGCACTGCGCCCTGCCTGCCCGTCTCCCGTGGGTGAGTGGACACAGCCAGATCCGCACTGCGCCCTGCCTGCCCGTCGCCCGTGGGTGAGTGGACACAGCCAGATCCGCACTGCGCCCTGCTTGCCCGTCTGCCGTGGGTCAGTGGACATAGCCAGATCCACACAGCGCCGTCTCTGCCCATCTCCCGTGGGTGAGTGGACACAGCCAGATCCGCACTGCGCCTTGCCTGCCCGTCTCCTGTGGGTGAGTGGACACAGCCAGATCCGCACTGCGTCCTGCCTGACCGTCTGCCGTGGGTGAGTGGACACAGCCAGATCCGCACTGTGCCCTGCCTGCCCGTCTGCCGTAGGGTTAGGGTTAGGGTTAGGGTTAGGGTTAGGGTTAGGGTTAGAGGGTTAGGGGTAGGGTTAGTGTTAGGGTTAGGGTTAGGGTTAGGTTTAGGGTTAGAGGGTTAGGGTTAGGGTTAGGGTTAGGGTTAGAGTTAGGGTTAGTGGGTGAGTGGACACAGCCGGATCCGCACTGCGCGCTGCCTGCCTATCTCCCGTGGGTGAGTAGACACAGCCAGATCCGCACTGCGCCTTGCCTGCCCGTGTCCCGTGGGTGAGTGGACACAGCCAGATCCGCACTGCACCCTGCCTGACCGTCTGCCGTGGGTGAGTGGACACAGCCAGATCCGCACTGCGCCCTGCCTGCCCGTCTCCCGTGGGCGAGTGGACACAGCCAGATCCGCACTGCGCCCTGCCTGCCCGTCTGCCGTGGGTGAGTGGACACAGCCAGATCCGCACTGCGCCCTGCCTCCCCGTCTCCCGTGGGTGAGTGGAACAGCCAATCCGCACTGCGCCCTGCCTGCCCGTCTACCGTGGGCGAGTGGACACAGCTAGATCCGCACTGCGCCCTGACTGCCGGTCTGCTGTGGGTCAGTGGACACAGCCAGATCCGCACTGCGCCCTGCCTGACCGTCTGCCGTGGGTGAGTGGACACAGCCAGATCCGCACTGCGCCCTGCCTGCCCGTCTGCCGTGGGTGAGTGGACACAGCAGGATCCGCACTGCGCCCTGCCTGACCGTCTGCCGTGGGTGAGTGGACACAGCCAGATCCGCACTGCGCCTTGCCTGCCCGTCTCACGTGGGTGAGTGGACACAGCCAGATCCGCACTGCGCCCTGCCTGCCCATCTCCCGGGGGTGAGTGGACACAGTCAGATCCGCACTGCACCCTGCCTCTCTGTCTGCCATGGGTGAGTGGACACAGCCAGATCCGCACTGCGCTCTGCCTACCCGTCTGCCGTGGGTCAGTGGACATAGCCATATCCACACAGCAACCTCTCTGCCCGTCTCCCGTGAGTGAGTGGACACAGCCAGATCCACACTGCGCCTTGTCTGCCCGTCTCCCCTGGGTGAGTTGACACAGCCAGATCCGCACTGCGCCCTGCCTGCCCGTCTCCCGTGGGTGAGTGGACACAGCCAGATCCGCACAGCGTCCTGCCTGCCCGTCTCCCGTGGGTGAGTGGACACAGCCAGATCCGCACTGCGCCCTGCCTGCCCGTCTCCCGTGGGCGAGTGGACACAGCCAGATCTGCACTGCGCCCTGCCTGCCCGTCTCCCTTGGGCGAGTGGACACAGCCAGATCCGCACTGCGCCCTGCCTGCCCGTCTCCGTGGGTGAGTGGACACAGCCAGATCCGCACTGCGCCCTGCCTGCCCGTCTGCCGTGGGTGAGTGGACACAGCCAGATCCGCACTGCGCCCTGCCTGACCGTGTGCCGTGGGTGAGTGGACACAGCCAGATCCACACTGCGCCCTGCCTGCCCGTCTGCCGTGGGTGAGTGGACACAGCCAGATCCGCACTGCGCCCTGCCTGACCATCTGCCGTGGGTGAGTGGACACAGCCAGATCCCCACTGCGCCCTGCCTGCCCGTCTGCCGTGGGTGAGTGGACACAGCCAGATCCGCACTGCACCCTCCCTGACCGTCTGCCGTGGGTGAGTGGAACAGCCAGATCCGCACTGCGCCCTGCCTGGCCGTCTGCCGTGGGTGAGTGGACACAGCCAGATCCGCACTGCGCCCTACCTGACCGTCTGCCGTGGGTGAGTGGACACAGCCAGATCCGCACTGCGCCGTGCCTGACCGTCTGCCGTGGGTGAGTGGACACAGCCAGATCCGCACTGCGCCCTGCCTGACCGCCTGCCGTGGGTGAGTGGACACAGCCAGATCCGCACTGCGCCCTGCCTGACCGCCTGCCGTGGGCGAGTGGACACAGCCAGATCCGTAAAGCGCCCTGCCTGCCCATCTGCCGTGGGTCAGCGGACATAGCCAGATCCACACAGCACCGTCTCTGCCCATCTCCCGTGGGTGAGTGGACAGAGCCTGATCCGCACTGCGCCCTGCCTGCCCGTCTCCTGTGGGTGAGTGGACACAGCCAGATCCGCACTGCGTCCTGCCTGACCGTCTGCCGTGGGTGAGTGGACACAGCCAGATCCGCACTGCGCCCTGCCTGCCCGTCTGCCGTAGGGTTAGGGTTAGGGTTAGGGTTAGGGTTAGGGTTAGGGTTAGGGTTAGGGTTAGAGGGTTAGGGTTAGGGTTAGGGTTAGTGTTAGGGTTAGGGTTAGGGTTAGGGTTAGGGTTAGGGTTAGGGTTAGAGGGTTAGGGTTAGGGTTAGGGTTAGGGTTAGGGTTAGGGTTAGAGGGTTAGGGATAGGGTTAGGTTTAGGGTTAGGGTTAGGGTTAGGGTTAGTGGGTGAGTGGACACAGCCGGATCCGCACTGCGCCCTGCCTGCCCGTCTACCGTGGGTCAGTGGACATCGCCATATCCACACAGCACCCTCTCTGCCAGTCTCTCGTGGTTGAATGGACACAGCCAGATCCACACTGCGCCTTGCCTGCCCATCTCCCCTGGGTGAGTGGACACAGCCAGATCCGCACTTCGCCCTGCCTGCCCGTCTCCCGTGGGTGAGTGGACACAGCCAGATCCGCACTGCGCCCTGCCTGCCCGTCTCCCGTGGGTGAGTGGACACAGCCAGATCCGTAATGCGCCGTGCCTGCCCATCTGCCGTGGGTCAGTGGACATAGCCAGATCCACACAGCACCGTCTCTGCCCATCTCCCGTGGGTGAGTGGACACAGCCGGATCCGCACTGCGCCCTGCCTGCCCGGCTCCCGTGGGTGAGTGGACACAGCCAGATCCGCACTGCGCCTTGCTTGCCCGTCTCACGTTGGTGAGTGGACACAGCCAGATCCGCACTGCGCCCTGCCTGCCCGTCTCCGGTGGGTGAGTGGACACAGCCAGATCCGCACTGCACCCTGCCTGACCGTCTGCCGTGGGTGAGTGGACACAGCCTGATCCGCACTGCGACCTGCCTGCCCGTCTGCCGTGGGTCAGTGGACATAGCCATATCCACACAGCACCCTTTCTGCCCGTCTCTCGTGGGTGAGTGGACACAGTCAAATCCACACTGCGCCTTGCCTGCCCGTCTCCCCTGGGTGAGTGGACACAGCCAGATCCGCACTTCGCCCTGCCTCCCCGTCTCCCGTGGGTGAGTGGACACAGCCAGATACGCACTGCGCCCTGCCTGCCCGTCTCCCGTGGGTGAGTGGACACAGCCAGATCCGCACTGCGCCTGCCTGCCCGTCTCCCGTGGGTGAGTGGACACCGCCAGATCCGCACTGCGCCCTGCCTGCCCGTCTCCCGTGGGTGAGTGGACACAGCCAGATCCGCACTACGCCTTGCCTGCCCGTCTCCCATCAGTGAGTGGACACAGCCAGATCCGCACTGCGCCCTGCCTGCCCGTCTCCCGAGGGGGAGTGGACACAGCCAGATCCACACTGCGCACTGCCTGCCCGTCTCCAGTGGGCGAGTGGACACAGCCAGATCCACACTGCACCCTGCCTGACCGTCTGCCGTGGGTGAGTGGACACAGCCAGATCCACACTGCGCACTGCCTGACCGTCTGCCGTAGTTGAGTGGACACAGCCAGATCCGCACTGCGCCTTGCCTGCCCGTCTCACGTTGGTGAGAGGACACAGCCAGATCCGCACTGCGCCCTGCCTGCCCGTCTCCCGTGGGAGAGTGGACACAGCCAGATCCGCACTGCACCCTGCCTGACCGTCTGCCGTGGGTGAGTGGACACAGCCAGAGCCGCACTGCGCCCTGCCTGACAGCCTGCTGTGAGTGAGTGGAGACAGCCAGATCCGCATTGCGCCCTGCCTGCCCGTCTCCCTTGGGCGAGTGGACACAGCCAGATCCGCACTGCGCCCTGCCTGCCCGTCTGCCGTGGGTGAGTGGACACAGCCAGATCCGCACTACGCCCTGCCTGACCATCTGCCGTGGGTGAGTGGACACATGCAGATCCACACTGCGCCCTGCCTGCCCGTCTGCCGTGGGTGAGTGGACGCAGCCAGATCCGCACTGCACCCTGCCTGACCGTCTGCCGTGGGTGAGTGGACAAAGCCAGATCCGCACTGCGCCCTGCTTGCCCGTCTGCCGTGGGTCAGTGGACATAGCCATATCCACACAGCACTCTCTCTGCCCGTCTCCCGTGGGTCAGTGGACACAGCCAGATCCACACTGCGCCTTGCCTGCCCGTCTCCCCTGGGTGTGTGGACACAGCCAGATCCGCACTGCGCCCTGCCTGCCCGTCTCCCGTGGGTGAGTGGACACAGCCAGATCCGCACTGCGCCCTGCCTGCCCGTCTCCCGTGGGTGAGTGGACACAGCCAGATCGGCACTTCGCCCTGCCTGCCCGTCTCCCGTGGGTGAGTGGACACAGCCAGATCCGCATGCGCCCTGCCTGCCCGTCTCCCGTGGGTGAGTGGACACAGCCAGATCCGTACTGCGCCGTGCCTGCCCGTCTGCCGTGGGTCAGTGGACATAGCCAGATCCACACAGCACCGTCTCTGCCCATCTCCCATGGGTGAGTGGACACAGCCGGATCCGCACTGCGCCCTGCCAGCCCGTCTCCTGTGGGTGAGTGGACACAGCCAGATCCGCACTGCGCCTTGCCTGCCCGTCTGACGTTGGTGAGTGGACACAGCCAGATCCGCACTGCGCCCTGCCTGCCCGTCTCCCGTGGGTGAGTGGACACAGCCAGATCCGCACTGCACCCTGCCTGACCGTCTGCCGTGGGTAAGTGGACACAGCCAGATCCGCACTGCGCCCTGCCTGCCCGTCTGCCGTGGGTGAGTGGACACAGCCAGATCCGCACTGCGCCCTGCCTGCCCGTCTCCCGTGGGTGAGTGGACACAGCCAGATCCGCACTGCGCCCTGCCTGCCCGTCTCCCGTGGGTGAGTGGACACAGCCAGATCCGTACTGCGCCGTGCCTGCCCGTCTGCCGTGGGTCAGTGGACATAGCCAGATCCACACAGCACCGTCTCTGCTCATCTCCCGTGGGTGAGTGGACACAGCCAGATCCGCACTGCGCCTTGCCTGCCCGTCTCCTGTGGGTGAGTGGACACAGCCAGATCCGCACTGCGTCCTGCCTGACCGTCTGCCGTGGGTGAGTGGACACAGCCAGATCCGCACTGCGCCCTGCCTGCCCGTCTGCCGTAGGGTTAGGGTTAGGGTTAGGGTTAGGGTTAGGGTTAGGGTTAGGGTTAGGGTTAGGGTTAGAGGGTTAGGGTTAGGGTTAGTGTTAGGGTTAGGGTTAGGGTTAGGGTTAGGGTTAGGGTTAGAGGGTTAGGGTTAGGGTTAGGGTTAGGGTTAGGGTTAGGGTTAGGGTTAGAGGGTTAGGGATAGGGTTAGGGTTAGGGTTAGGGTTAGGGTTAGGGTTAGGGTTAGGGTTAGTGGGTGAGTGGACACAGCCGGATCCGCACTGCGCCCTGCCTGCCCGTCTGCCGTGGGTCAGTGGACATCGCCATATCCACACAGCACCCTCTCTGCCCGTCTCTCGTGGGTGAATGGACACAGCCAGATCCACACTGCCCCTTGCCTGCCCGTCTCCCCTGGGTGAGTGGACACAGCCAGATCCGCACTTCGCCCTGCCTGCCCGTCTCCCGTGGGTGAGTGGACACAGCCAGATCTGCACTGCGCCCTGCCTGCCCGTCTCCCGTGGGTGAGTGGACACAGCCAGATCCGTACTGCGCCGTGCCTGCCCGTCTGCCGTGGGCCAGTGGACATAGCCAGATCCACACAGCACCGTCTCTGCCCATCTCCCGTGGGTGAGTGGACACAGCCGGATCCGCACTGCGCCCTGCCTGCCCGTCTCCCGTGGGTGAGTGGACACAGCCAGATCCGCACTGCGCCTTGCTTGCCCGTCTCACGTTGGTGAGTGGACACAGCCAGATCCGCACTGCGCCCTGCCTGGCCGTCTCCCGTGGGTGAGTGGACACAGCCAGATCCGCTTTGCACACTGCCTGACCGTCTGCCGTGGGTGAGTGGACACAGCCAGATCCGCACTGCGCCCTGCCTGCCCGTCTGCCGTGGGTCAGTGGACATAGCCATATCCACACAGCACCCTTTCTGCCCGTCTCTCGTGGGTGAGTGGACACAGTCAGATCCACACTGCGCCTTGCCTGCCCGTCTCCCCTGGGTGAGTGGACACAGCCAGATCCGCACTTCGCCCTGCCTGCCCGTCTCCCATGGGTGAGTGGACACAGCCAGATCCGCACTGCGCCCTGCCTGCCCGTCTCCCGTGGGTGAGTGGACACAGCCAGATCCGCACTGTGCCCTGCCTGCCCGTCTCCCGTGGGTGAGTGGACACAGCCAGATCCGCACTGCACCCTGCCTGACCGTCTGCCGTGGGTGAGTGGACACAGCCAGATCCACACTGCGCCCTGCCTGACCGTCTGCCGTAGTTGAGTGGACACAGCCAGATCCGCACTGCGCCTTGCCTGCCCGTCTCACGTTGGTGAGTGGACACAGCCAGATCCGCACTGTGCCCTGCCTACCCGTCTCCCGTGGGTGAGTGGACACAGCCAGATCCGCACTGCACCCTGCCTGCCCGTCTCCCATGGGTGAGTGGACACAGCCAGATCCGCACTGCGCCCTGCCTGACCGCCTGCTGTGGGTGAGTGGAGACAGCCAGATCCGCATTGCGCCCTGCCTGCCCGTCTCCCGTGGCCGAGTGGACACAGCCAGATCCGCACTGCGCCCTGCCTGCCCGTCTCCCGTGGGTGAGTGGACACAGCCAGATCCGCACTGCGCCCTGCCTGCCCGTCCCCCGTGGGTGAGTGGACACAGCCAGATCCGCACTGCGCCCTGCTTGCCCGTCTGCCGTGGGTCAGTGGACATAGCCAGATCCACACAGCGCCGTCTCTGCCCATCTCCCGTGGGTGAGTAGACACAGCCAGATCCGCACTGCGCCTTGCCTGCCCGTCTCCTGTGGGTGAGTGGACACAGCCAGATCCGCACTGCGTCCTGCCTGACCGTCTGCCGTGGGAGAGTGGACACAGCCAGATCCGCACTGTGCCCTGCCTGCCCGTCTGCCGTAGGGTTAGGGTTAGGGTTAGGGTTAGGGTTAGGGTTAGGGTTAGGGTTAGAGGGTTAGGGGTAGGGTTAGGGTTAGGGTTAGGGTTAGGGTTAGGTTTAGGGTTAGAGGGTTAGGGTTAGGGTTAGGGTTAGGGTTAGGGTTAGGGTTAGGGTTAGGGTTAGAGGGTTAGGGTTAGGGTTAGGGTTAGGGTTAGGGTTAGGGTTAGGTTTAGTGGGTGAGTGGACACAGCCGGATCCGCACTGCGCGCTGCCTGCCTATCTCCCGTGGGTGAGTGGACACAGCCAGATCCGCACTGCGCCTTGCCTGCCCGTGTCCCGTGGGTGAGTGGACACAGCCAGATCCGCACTGCACCCTGCCTGACAGTCTGCCGTGGGTGAGTGGACACAGCCAGATCCGCACTGCGCCCTGCCTGCCCGTCTCCCGTGGGCGAGTGGACACAGCCAGATCCGCACTGCGCCCTGCCTGCCCGTCTGCCGTGGGTGAGTGGACACAGCCAGATCCGCTTTGCACCCTGCCTGACCGTCTGCCGTGGGTGAGTGGACACAGCCAGATCCGCACTGCGCCCTGCCTGCCCGTCTGCCGTGGGTCAGTGGACATAGCCATATCCACACAGCACCCTTTCTGCCCGTCTCTCGTGGGTGAGTGGACACAGTCAGATCCACACTGCGCCTTGCCTGCCCGTCTCCCCTGGGTGAGTGGACACAGCCAGATCCGCACTTCGCCCTGCCTGCCCGTCTCCCGTGGGTGAGTGGACACAGCCAGATCCGCACTGCGCCCTGCCTGCCCGTCTCCCGTGGGTGAGTGGACACAGCCAGATCCGTACTGTGCCCTGCCTGCCCGTCTCCCGTGGGTGAGTGGACACAGCCAGATCCGCACTGCACCCTGCCTGACCGTCTGCCGTGGGTGAGTGGACACAGCCAGATCCACACTGCGCCCTGCCTGACCGTCTGCCGTAGTTGAGTGGACACAGCCAGATCCGCACTGCGCCTTGCCTGCCCGTCTCACGTTGGTGAGTGGACACAGCCAGATCCGCACTGTGCCCTGCCTACCCGTCTCCCGTGGGTGAGTGGACACAGCCAGATCCGCACTGCACCCTGCCTGCCCGTCTCCCGTGGGTGAGTGGACACAGCCAGATCCGCACTGCGCCCTGCCTGACCGCCTGCTGTGGGTGAGTGGAGACAGCCAGATCCGCATTGCGCCCTGCCTGCCCGTCTCCCGTGGCCGAGTGGACACAGCCAGATCCGCACTGCGCCCTGCCTGCCCGTCTCCCGTGGGTGAGTGGACACAGCCAGATCCGCACTGCGCCCTGCCTGCCCGTCGCCCGTGGGTGAGTGGACACAGCCAGATCCGCACTGCGCCCTGCTTGCCCGTCTGCCGTGGGTCAGTGGACATAGCCAGATCCACACAGCGCCGTCTCTGCCCATCTCCCGTGGGTGAGTGGACACAGCCAGATCCGCACTGCGCCTTGCCTGCCCGTCTCCTGTGGGTGAGTGGACACAGCCAGATCCGCACTGCGTCCTGCCTGACCGTCTGCCGTGGGTGAGTGGACACAGCCAGATCCGCACTGTGCCCTGCCTGCCCGTCTGCCGTAGGGTTAGGGTTAGGGTTAGGGTTAGGGTTAGGGTTAGGGTTAGAGGGTTAGGGGTAGGGTTAGGGTTAGGGTTAGGGTTAGGGTTAGGTTTAGGGTTAGAGGGTTAGGGTTAGGGTTAGGGTTAGGGTTAGGGTTAGGGTTAGGGTTAGGGTTAGGGTTAGAGGGTTAGGGTTAGGGTTAGGGTTAGGGTTAGGGTTAGGGTTAGGTTTAGTGGGTGAGTGGACACAGCCGGATCCGCACTGCGCGCTGCCTGCCTATCTCCCGTGGGTGAGTGGACACAGCCAGATCCGCACTGCGCCTTGCCTGCCCGTGTCCCGTGGGTGAGTGGACACAGCCAGATCCGCACTGCACCCTGCCTGACCGTCTGCGTGGGTGAGTGGACACAGCCAGATCCGCACTGCGCCCTGCCTGCCCGTCTCCCGTGGGCGAGTGGACACAGCCAGATCCGCACTGCGCCCTGCCTGCCCGTCTGCCGTGGGTGAGTGGACACAGCCAGATCCGCACTGCGCCCTGCCTGCCCGTCTCCCGTGGGTGAGTGGACACAGCCAGATCCGCACTGCACCCTGCCTGACCGTCTGCCGTGGGTGAGTGGACAAAGCCAGATCCGCACTGCTCCCTGCCTGCCCGTCTCCCGTGGGTGAGTGGACACAGCCAGATCCGTACTGCGCCGTGCCTGCCCGTCTGCCGTGGGTCAGTGGACATAGCCAGATCCACACAGCACAGTCTCTGCCCATCTCCCATGGGTGAGTGGACACAGCCGGATCCGCACTGCGCCCTGCCTGCCCGTCTCCCGTGGGTGAGTGGACACAGCCAGATCCGCACTGCGCCTTGCCTGCCCGTCTGACGTTGGTGAGTGGACACAGCCAGATCCACACTGCGCCCTGCCTGCCCGTCTCCCGTGGGTGAGTGGACACAGCCAGATCCGCACTGCGCCTTGCCTGCCCGTCTGACGTTGGTGAGTGGACACAGCCAGATCCGCACTGCGCCCTGCCTGCCCGTCTGCCGTAGGGTTAGGGTTAGGGTTAGGGTTAGGGTTAGGGTTAGGGTTAGAGGGTTAGGGTTAGGGTTAGTGTTAGGGTTAGGGTTAGGGTTAGGGTTAGGGTTAGGGTTAGAGGGTTAGGGTTAGGGTTAGGGTTAGGGTTAGGGTTAGGGTTAGGGTTAGAGGGTTAGGGATAGGTTTAGGGTTAGGGTTAGGGTTAGGGTTAGGGTTAGGGTTAGTGGGTGAGTGGACACAGCCGGATCCGCACTGCGCCCTGCATGCCCGTCTGCCGTGGGTCAGTGGACATCGCCATATCCACACAGCACCCTCTCTGCCCGTCTCTCGTGGGTGAATGGACACAGCCAGATCCGCACTGCGCCCTGCCTGCCCGTCTGCCGTAGGGTTAGGGTTAGGGTTAGGGTTAGGGTTAGGGTTAGGGTTAGGGTTAGGGTTAGAGGGTTAGGGTTAGGGTTAGGGTTAGTGTTAGGGTTAGGGTTAGGGTTAGGGTTAGGGTTAGGGTTAGGGTTAGAGGGTTAGGGTTAGGGTTAGGGTTAGGGTTAGGGTTAGGGTTAGAGGGTTAGGGATAGGGTTAGGGTTAGGGTTAGGGTTAGGGTTAGGGTTAGTGGGTGAGTGGACACAGCCGGATCCGCACTGCGCCCTGCCTGCCCGTCTACCGTGGGTCAGTGGACATCGCCATATCCACACAGCACCCTCTCTGCCCGTCTCTCGTGGTTGAATGGACACAGCCAGATCCACACTGCGCCTTGCCTGCCCATCTCCCCTGGGTGAGTGGACACAGCCAGATCCGCACTTCGCCCTGCCTGCCCGTCTCCCGTGGGTGAGTGGACACAGCCAGATCCGCTCTGCGCCCTGCCTGCCCGTCTCCCGTGGGTGAGTGGACACAGCCAGATCCGTACTGCGCCGTGCCTGCCCATCTGCCGTGGGTCAGTGGACATAGCCAGATCCACACAGCACCGTCTCTGCCCATCTCCCGTGGGTGAGTGGACACAGCCGGATCCGCACTGCGCCCTGCCTGCCCGGCTCCCGTGGGTGAGTGGACACAGCCAGATCCGCACTGCGCCTTGCTTGCCCGTCTCACGTTGGTGAGTGGACACAGCCAGATCCGCACTGCGCCCTGCCTGCCCGTCTCCCGTGGGTGAGTGGACACAGCCAGATCCGCACTGCACCCTGCCTGACCGTCTGCCGTGGGTGAGTGGACACAGCCTGATCCGCACTGCGACCTGCCTGCCCGTCTGCCGTGGGTCAGTGGACATAGCCATATCCACACAGCACCCTTTCTGCCCGTCTCTCGTGGGTGAGTGGACACAGTCAAATCCACACTGCGCCTTGCCTGCCCGTCTCCCCTGGGTGAGTGGACACAGCCAGATCCGCACTTCGCCCTGCCTCCCCGTCTCCCGTGGGTGAGTGGACACAGCCAGATCCGCACTGCGCCCTGCCTGCCCGTCTCCCGTGGGTGAGTGGACACAGCCAGATCCGCACTGCGCCTGCCTGCCCGTCTCCCGTGGGTGAGTGGACACCGCCAGATCCGCACTGCGCCCTGCCTGCCCGTCTCCCGTGGGTGAGTGGACACAGCCAGATCCGCACTACGCCTTGCCTGCCCGTCTCCCATCAGTGAGTGGACACAGCCAGATCCGCACTGCGCCCTGCCTGCCCGTCTCCCGAGGGGGAGTGGACACAGCCAGATCCACACTGCGCACTGCCTGCCCGTCTCCAGTGGGCGAGTGGACACAGCCAGATCCACACTGCACCCTGCCTGACCGTCTGCCGTGGGTGAGTGGACACAGCCAGATCCACACTGCGCACTGCCTGACCGTCTGCCGTAGTTGAGTGGACACAGCCAGATCCGCACTGCGCCTTGCCTGCCCGTCTCACGTTGGTGAGAGGACACAGCCAGATCCGCACTGCGCCCTGCCTGCCCGTCTCCCGTGGGAGAGTGGACACAGCCAGATCCGCACTGCACCCTGCCTGACCGTCTGCCGTGGGTGAGTGGACACAGCCAGAGCCGCACTGCGCCCTGCCTGACAGCCTGCTGTGAGTGAGTGGAGACAGCCAGATCCGCATTGCGCCCTGCCTGCCCGTCTGCCGTGGGTGAGTGGACACATGCAGATCCACACTGCGCCCTGCCTGCCCGTCTGCCGTGGGTGAGTGGACGCAGCCAGATCCGCACTGCACCCTGCCTGACCGTCTGCCGTGGGTGAGTGGACAAAGCCAGATCCGCACTGCGCCCTGCTTGCCCGTCTGCCGTGGGTCAGTGGACATAGCCATATCCACACAGCACTCTCTCTGCCCGTCTCCCGTGGGTCAGTGGACACAGCCAGATCCACACTGCGCCTTGCCTGCCCGTCTCCCCTGGGTGTGTGGACACAGCCAGATCCGCACTGCGCCCTGCCTGCCCGTCTCCCGTGGGTGAGTGGACACAGCCAGATCCGCACTGCGCCCTGCCTGCCCGTCTCCCGTGGGTGAGTGGACACAGCCAGATCGGCACTTCGCCCTGCCTGCCCGTCTCCCGTGGGTGAGTGGACACAGCCAGATCCGCATGCGCCCTGCCTGCCCGTCTCCCGTGGGTGAGTGGACACAGCCAGATCCGTACTGCGCCGTGCCTGCCCGTCTGCCGTGGGTCAGTGGACATAGCCAGATCCACACAGCACCGTCTCTGCCCATCTCCCATGGGTGAGTGGACACAGCCGGATCCGCACTGCGCCCTGCCAGCCCGTCTCCTGTGGGTGAGTGGACACAGCCAGATCCGCACTGCGCCTTGCCTGCCCGTCTGACGTTGGTGAGTGGACACAGCCAGATCCGCACTGCGCCCTGCCTGCCCGTCTCCCGTGGGTGAGTGGACACAGCCAGATCCGCACTGCACCCTGCCTGACCGTCTGCCGTGGGTAAGTGGACACAGCCAGATCCGCACTGCGCCCTGCCTGCCCGTCTGCCGTGGGTGAGTGGACACAGCCAGATCCGCACTGCGCCCTGCCTGCCCGTCTCCCGTGGGTGAGTGGACACAGCCAGATCCGCACTGCGCCCTGCCTGCCCGTCTCCCGTGGGTGAGTGGACACAGCCAGATCCGTACTGCGCCGTGCCTGCCCGTCTGCCGTGGGTCAGTGGACATAGCCAGATCCACACAGCACCGTCTCTGCTCATCTCCCGTGGGTGAGTGGACACAGCCAGATCCGCACTGCGCCTTGCCTGCCCGTCTCCTGTGGGTGAGTGGACACAGCCAGATCCGCACTGCGTCCTGCCTGACCGTCTGCCGTGGGTGAGTGGACACAGCCAGATCCGCACTGCGCCCTGCCTGCCCGTCTGCCGTAGGGTTAGGGTTAGGGTTAGGGTTAGGGTTAGGGTTAGGGTTAGGGTTAGGGTTAGAGGGTTAGGGTTAGGGTTAGTGTTAGGGTTAGGGTTAGGGTTAGGGTTAGGGTTAGGGTTAGAGGGTTAGGGTTAGGGTTAGGGTTAGGGTTAGGGTTAGGGTTAGGGTTAGAGGGTTAGGGATAGGGTTAGGGTTAGGGTTAGGGTTAGGGTTAGGGTTAGGGTTAGGGTTAGTGGGTGAGTGGACACAGCCGGATCCGCACTGCGCCCTGCCTGCCCGTCTGCCGTGGGTCAGTGGACATCGCCATATCCACACAGCACCCTCTCTGCCCGTCTCTCGTGGGTGAATGGACACAGCCAGATCCACACTGCCCCTTGCCTGCCCGTCTCCCCTGGGTGAGTGGACACAGCCAGATCCGCACTTCGCCCTGCCTGCCCGTCTCCCGTGGGTGAGTGGACACAGCCAGATCTGCACTGCGCCCTGCCTGCCCGTCTCCCGTGGGTGAGTGGACACAGCCAGATCCGTACTGCGCCGTGCCTGCCCGTCTGCCGTGGGCCAGTGGACATAGCCAGATCCACACAGCACCGTCTCTGCCCATCTCCCGTGGGTGAGTGGACACAGCCGGATCCGCACTGCGCCCTGCCTGCCCGTCTCCCGTGGGTGAGTGGACACAGCCAGATCCGCACTGCGCCTTGCTTGCCCGTCTCACGTTGGTGAGTGGACACAGCCAGATCCGCACTGCGCCCTGCCTGGCCGTCTCCCGTGGGTGAGTGGACACAGCCAGATCCGCTTTGCACACTGCCTGACCGTCTGCCGTGGGTGAGTGGACACAGCCAGATCCGCACTGCGCCCTGCCTGCCCGTCTGCCGTGGGTCAGTGGACATAGCCATATCCACACAGCACCCTTTCTGCCCGTCTCTCGTGGGTGAGTGGACACAGTCAGATCCACACTGCGCCTTGCCTGCCCGTCTCCCCTGGGTGAGTGGACACAGCCAGATCCGCACTTCGCCCTGCCTGCCCGTCTCCCGTGGGTGAGTGGACACAGCCAGATCCGCACTGCGCCCTGCCTGCCCGTCTCCCGTGGGTGAGTGGACACAGCCAGATCCGCACTGTGCCCTGCCTGCCCGTCTCCCGTGGGTGAGTGGACACAGCCAGATCCGCACTGCACCCTGCCTGACCGTCTGCCGTGGGTGAGTGGACACAGCCAGATCCACACTGCGCCCTGCCTGACCGTCTGCCGTAGTTGAGTGGACACAGCCAGATCCGCACTGCGCCTTGCCTGCCCGTCTCACGTTGGTGAGTGGACACAGCCAGATCCGCACTGTGCCCTGCCTACCCGTCTCCCGTGGGTGAGTGGACACAGCCAGATCCGCACTGCACCCTGCCTGCCCGTCTCCCGTGGGTGAGTGGACACAGCCAGATCCGCACTGCGCCCTGCCTGACCGCCTGCTGTGGGTGAGTGGAGACAGCCAGATCCGCATTGCGCCCTGCCTGCCCGTCTCCCGTGGCCGAGTGGACACAGCCAGATCCGCACTGCGCCCTGCCTGCCCGTCTCCCGTGGGTGAGTGGACACAGCCAGATCCGCACTGCGCCCTGCCTGCCCGTCGCCCGTGGGTGAGTGGACACAGCCAGATCCGCACTGCGCCCTGCTTGCCCGTCTGCCGTGGGTCAGTGGACATAGCCAGATCCACACAGCGCCGTCTCTGCCCATCTCCCGTGGGTGAGTAGACACAGCCAGATCCGCACTGCGCCTTGCCTGCCCGTCTCCTGTGGGTGAGTGGACACAGCCAGATCCGCACTGCGTCCTGCCTGACCGTCTGCCGTGGGAGAGTGGACACAGCCAGATCCGCACTGTGCCCTGCCTGCCCGTCTGCCGTAGGGTTAGGGTTAGGGTTAGGGTTAGGGTTAGGGTTAGGGTTAGGGTTAGAGGGTTAGGGGTAGGGTTAGGGTTAGGGTTAGGGTTAGGGTTAGGTTTAGGGTTAGAGGGTTAGGGTTAGGGTTAGGGTTAGGGTTAGGGTTAGGGTTAGGGTTAGGGTTAGAGGGTTAGGGTTAGGGTTAGGGTTAGGGTTAGGGTTAGGGTTAGGTTTAGTGGGTGAGTGGACACAGCCGGATCCGCACTGCGCGCTGCCTGCCTATCTCCCGTGGGTGAGTGGACACAGCCAGATCCGCACTGCGCCTTGCCTGCCCGTGTCCCGTGGGTGAGTGGACACAGCCAGATCCGCACTGCACCCTGCCTGACAGTCTGCCGTGGGTGAGTGGACACAGCCAGATCCGCACTGCGCCCTGCCTGCCCGTCTCCCGTGGGCGAGTGGACACAGCCAGATCCGCACTGCGCCCTGCCTGCCCGTCTGCCGTGGGTGAGTGGACACAGCCAGATCCGCTTTGCACCCTGCCTGACCGTCTGCCGTTGGTGAGTGGACACAGCCAGATCCGCACTGCGCCCTGCCTGCCCGTCTGCCGTGGGTCAGTGGACATAGCCATATCCACACAGCACCCTTTCTGCCCGTCTCTCGTGGGTGAGTGGACACAGTCAGATCCACACTGCGCCTTGCCTGCCCGTCTCCCCTGGGTGAGTGGACACAGCCAGATCCGCACTTCGCCCTGCCTGCCCGTCTCCCGTGGGTGAGTGGACACAGCCAGATCCGCACTGCGCCCTGCCTGCCCGTCTCCCGTGGGTGAGTGGACACAGCCAGATCCGCACTGTGCCCTGCCTGCCCGTCTCCCGTGGGTGAGTGGACACAGCCAGATCCGCACTGCACCCTGCCTGACCGTCTGCCGTGGGTGAGTGGACACAGCCAGATCCACACTGCGCCCTGCCTGACCGTCTGCCGTAGTTGAGTGGACACAGCCAGATCCGCACTGCGCCTTGCCTGCCCGTCTCACGTTGGTGAGTGGACACAGCCAGATCCGCACTGTGCCCTGCCTACCCGTCTCCCGTGGGTGAGTGGACACAGCCAGATCCGCACTGCACCCTGCCTGCCCGTCTCCCGTGGGTGAGTGGACACAGCCAGATCCGCACTGCGCCCTGCCTGACCGCCTGCTGTGGGTGAGTGGAGACAGCCAGATCCGCATTGCGCCCTGCCTGCCCGTCTCCCGTGGCCGAGTGGACACAGCCAGATCCGCACTGCGCCCTGCCTGCCCGTCTCCCGTGGGTGAGTGGACACAGCCAGATCCGCACTGCGCCCTGCCTGCCCGTCGCCCGTGGGTGAGTGGACACAGCCAGATCCGCACTGCGCCCTGCTTGCCCGTCTGCCGTGGGTCAGTGGACATAGCCAGATCCACACAGCGCCGTCTCTGCCCATCTCCCGTGGGTGAGTGGACACAGCCAGATCCGCACTGCGCCTTGCATGCCCGTCTCCTGTGGGTGAGTGGACACAGCCAGATCCGCACTGCGTCCTGCCTGACCGTCTGCCGTGGGTGAGTGGACACAGCCAGATCCGCACTGTGCCCTGCCTGCCCGTCTGCCGTAGGGTTAGGGTTAGGGTTAGGGTTAGGGTTAGGGTTAGGGTTAGAGGGTTAGGGGTAGGGTTAGGGTTAGGGTTAGGGTTAGGGTTAGGTTTAGGGTTAGAGGGTTAGGGTTAGGGTTAGGGTTAGGGTTAGGGTTAGGGTTAGGGTTAGGGTTAGGGTTAGAGGGTTAGGGTTAGGGTTAGGGTTAGGGTTAGGGTTAGGGTTAGGTTTAGTGGGTGAGTGGACACAGCCGGATCCGCACTGCGCGCTGCCTGCCTATCTCCCGTGGGTGAGTGGACACAGCCAGATCCGCACTGCGCCTTGCCTGCCCGTGTCCCGTGGGTGAGTGGACACAGCCAGATCCGCACTGCACCCTGCCTGACCGTCTGTGTGGGTGAGTGGACACAGCCAGATCCGCACTGCGCCCTGCCTGCCCGTCTCCCGTGGGCGAGTGGACACAGCCAGATCCGCACTGCGCCCTGCCTGCCCGTCTGCCGTGGGTGAGTGGACACAGCCAGATCCGCACTGCACCCTGCCTGACAGTCTGCCGTGGGTGAGTGGACACAGCCAGATCCGCACTGCGCCCTGCCTGCCCGTCTCCCGTGGGCGAGTGGACACAGCCAGATCCGCACTGCGCCCTGCCTGCCCGTCTGCCGTGGGTGAGTGGACACAGCCAGATCCGCTTTGCACCCTGCCTGACCGTCTGCCGTGGGTGAGTGGACACAGCCAGATCCGCACTGCGCCCTGCCTGCCCGTCTGCCGTGGGTCAGTGGACATAGCCATATCCACACAGCACCCTTTCTGCCCGTCTCTCGTGGGTGAGTGGACACAGTCAGATCCACACTGCGCCTTGCCTGCCCGTCTCCCCTGGGTGAGTGGACACAGCCAGATCCGCACTTCGCCCTGCCTGCCCGTCTCCCGTGGGTGAGTGGACACAGCCAGATCCGCACTGCGCCCTGCCTGCCCGTCTCCCGTGGGTGAGTGGACACAGCCAGATCCGCACTGTGCCCTGCCTGCCCGTCTCCCGTGGGTGAGTGGACACAGCCAGATCCGCACTGCACCCTGCCTGACCGTCTGCCGTGGGTGAGTGGACACAGCCAGATCCACACTGCGCCCTGCCTGACCGTCTGCCGTAGTTGAGTGGACACAGCCAGATCCGCACTGCGCCTTGCCTGCCCGTCTCACGTTGGTGAGTGGACACAGCCAGATCCGCACTGTGCCCTGCCTACCCGTCTCCCGTGGGTGAGTGGACACAGCCAGATCCGCACTGCACCCTGCCTGCCCGTCTCCCGTGGGTGAGTGGACACAGCCAGATCCGCACTGCGCCCTGCCTGACCGCCTGCTGTGGGTGAGTGGAGACAGCCAGATCCGCATTGCGCCCTGCCTGCCCGTCTCCCGTGGCCGAGTGGACACAGCCAGATCCGCACTGCGCCCTGCCTGCCCGTCTCCCGTGGGTGAGTGGACACAGCCAGATCCGCACTGCGCCCTGCCTGCCCGTCGCCCGTGGGTGAGTGGACACAGCCAGATCCGCACTGCGCCCTGCTTGCCCGTCTGCCGTGGGTCAGTGGACATAGCCAGATCCACACAGCGCCGTCTCTGCCCATCTCCCGTGGGTGAGTGGACACAGCCAGATCCGCACTGCGCCTTGCCTGCCCGTCTCCTGTGGGTGAGTGGACACAGCCAGATCCGCACTGCGTCCTGCCTGACCGTCTGCCGTGGGTGAGTGGACACAGCCAGATCCGCACTGTGCCCTGCCTGCCCGTCTGCCGTAGGGTTAGGGTTAGGGTTAGGGTTAGGGTTAGGGTTAGGGTTAGAGGGTTAGGGGTAGGGTTAGGGTTAGGGTTAGGGTTAGGGTTAGGTTTAGGGTTAGAGGGTTAGGGTTAGGGTTAGGGTTAGGGTTAGGGTTAGGGTTAGGGTTAGGGTTAGAGGGTTAGGGTTAGGGTTAGGGTTAGGGTTAGGGTTAGGGTTAGGTTTAGTGGGTGAGTGGACACAGCCGGATCCGCACTGCGCGCTGCCTGCCTATCTCCCGTGGGTGAGTGGACACAGCCAGATCCGCACTGCGCCTTGCCTGCCCGTGTCCCGTGGGTGAGTGGACACAGCCAGATCCGCACTGCACCCTGACTGACCGTCTGCGTGGGTGAGTGGACACAGCCAGATCCGCACTGCGCCCTGCCTGCCCGTCTCCCGTGGGCGAGTGGACACAGCCAGATCCGCACTGCGCCCTGCCTGCCCGTCTGCCGTGGGTGAGTGGACACAGCCAGATCCGCACTGCGCCCTGCCTGCCCGTCTCCCGTGGGTGAGTGGACACAGCCAGATCCGCACTGCACCCTGCCTGACCGTCTGCCGTGGGTGAGTGGACAAAGCCAGATCCGCACTGCTCCCTGCCTGCCCGTCTCCCGTGGGTGAGTGGACACAGCCAGATCCGTACTGCGCCGTGCCTGCCCGTCTGCCGTGGGTCAGTGGACATAGCCAGATCCACACAGCACAGTCTCTGCCCATCTCCCATGGGTGAGTGGACACAGCCGGATCCGCACTGCGCCCTGCCTGCCCGTCTCCCGTGGGTGAGTGGACACAGCCAGATCCGCACTGCGCCTTGCCTGCCCGTCTGTCGTTGGTGAGTGGACACAGCCAGATCCACACTGCGCCCTGCCTGCCCGTCTCCCGTGGGTGAGTGGACACAGCCAGATCCGCACTGCGCCTTGCCTGCCCGTCTGACGTTGGTGAGTGGACACAGCCAGATCCGCACTGCGCCCTGCCTGCCCGTCTGCCGTAGGGTTAGGGTTAGGGTTAGGGTTAGGGTTAGGGTTAGGGTTAGAGGGTTAGGGTTAGGGTTAGTGTTAGGGTTAGGGTTAGGGTTAGGGTTAGGGTTAGAGGGTTAGGGTTAGGGTTAGGGTTAGGGTTAGGGTTAGGGTTAGGGTTAGAGGGTTAGGGATAGGTTTAGGGTTAGGGTTAGGGTTAGGGTTAGGGTTAGGGTTAGTGGGTGAGTGGACACAGCCGGATCCGCACTGCGCCCTGCATGCCCGTCTGCCGTGGGTCAGTGGACATCGCCATATCCACACAGCACCCTCTCTGCCCGTCTCTCGTGGGTGAATGGACACAGCCAGATCCACACTGCGCCTTGCCTGCCCGTCTCCCCTGGGTGAGTGGACACAGCCAGATCCGCACTGCGCCCTGCCTGCCCGTCTCCCGTGGGTGAGTGGAACAGCCAATCCGCACTGCGCCCTGCCTGCCCGTCTACCGTGGGCGAGTGGACACAGCTAGATCCGCACTGCGCCCTGACTGCCGGTCTGCTGTGGGTCAGTGGACACAGCCAGATCCGCACTGCGCCCTGCCTGACCGTCTGCCGTGGGTGAGTGGACACAGCCAGATCCGCACTGCGCCCTGCCTGCCCGTCTGCCGTGGGTGAGTGGACACAGCAGGATCCGCACTGCGCCCTGCCTGACCGTCTGCCGTGGGTGAGTGGACACAGCCAGATCCGCACTGCGCCTTGCCTGCCCGTCTCACGTGGGTGAGTGGACACAGCCAATCCGCACTGCGCCCTGCCTGCCCATCTCCCGGGGGTGAGTGGACACAGTCAGATCCGCACTGCACCCTGCCTCTCTGTCTGCCGTGGGTGAGTGGACACAGCCAGATCCGCACTGCGCTCTGCCTACCCGTCTGCCGTGGGTCAATGGACATAGCCATATCCACACAGCAACCTCTCTGCCCGTCTCCCGTGAGTGAGTGGACACAGCCAATTCCACACTGCGCCTTGCCTGCCCGTCTCCCCTGGGTGAGTGGACACAGCCAGATCCGCACTGCGCCCTGCCTGCCCGTCTCCCGTGGGTGAGTGGACACAGCCAGATCCGCACAGCGTCCTGCCTGCCCGTCTCCCGTGGGAGAGTGGACACAGCCAGATCCGCACTGCGCCCTGCCTGCCCGTCTCCCGTGGGCGAGTGGACACAGCCAGATCCGCACTGCGCCCTGCCTGCCCGTCTCCCGTGGGCGAGTGGACACAGCCAGATCCGCACTGCGCCCTGCCTGCCCGTCTCCGTGGGTGAGTGGACACAGCCAGATCCGCACTGCGCCCTGCCTGCCCATCTGCCGTGGGTGAGTGGACACAGCCAGATCCGCACTGCGCCCTGCCTGACCGTGTGCCGTGGGTGAGTGGACACAGCCAGATCCACACTGCGCCATGCCTGCCCGTCTGCCGTGGGTGAGTGGACACAGCCAGATCCGCACTGCGCCCTGCCTGACCATCTGCCGTGAGTGAGTGGACACAGCCAGATCCCCACTGCGCCCTGCCTGCCCGTCTGCCGTGAGTGAGTGGACACAGCCAGATCCGCACTGCACCCTCCCTGACCATCTGCCGTGGGTGAGTGGACACAGCCAGATCCGCACTGCGCCCTGCCTGCCCGTCTGCCGTGGGTGAGTGGACACAGCCAGATCCGCACTGCGCCCTGCCTGCCCGTCTGCCGTAGGGTTAGGGTTAGGGTTAGGGTTAGGGTTAGGGTTAGGGTTAGAGTGTTAGGGTTAGGGTTAGTGTTAGTGTTAGGGTTAGGGTTAGGGTTAGGGTTAGGGTTAGGGTTAGAGGGTTAGGGTTAGGGTTAGGGTTAGGGTTAGGGTTAGAGGGTTAGGGATAGGGTTAGGATTAGGGTTAGGGTTAGGGTTAGGGTTAGGGTTAGTGGGTGAGTGGACACAGCCGGATCCGCACTGCGCCCTGCCTGCCCGTCTACCGTGGGTCAGTGGACATCGCCATATCCACACAGCACCCTCTCTGCCCGTCTCTCGTGGTTGAATGGACACAGCCAGATCCACACTGCGCCTTGCCTGCCCATCTCCCCTGGGTGAGTGGACACAGCCAGATCCGCACTTCGCCCTGCCTGCCCGTCTCCCGTGGGTGAGTGGACACAGCCAGATCCGCACTGCGCCCTGCCTGCCCGTCTCCCGTGGGTGAGTGGACACAGCCAGATCCGTACTGCGCCGTGCCTGCCCATCTGCCGTGGGTCAGTGGACATAGCCAGATCCACACAGCACCGTCTCTGCCCATCTCCCGTGGGTGAGTGGACACAGCCGGATCCGCACTGCGCCCTGCCTGCCCAGCTCCCGTGGGTGAGTGGACACAGCCAGATCCGCACTGCGCCTTGCTTGCCCGTCTCACGTTGGTGAGTGGACACAGCCAGATCCGCACTGCGCCCTGCCTGCCCGTCTCCCGTGGGTGAGTGGACACAGCCAGATCCGAACTGCACCCTGCCTGACCGTCTGCCGTGGGTGAGTGGACACAGCCTGATCCGCACTGCGCCCTGCCTGCCCGTCTGCCATGGGTCAGTGGACATAGCCATATCCACACAGCACCCTTTCTGCCCGTCTCTCGTGGGTGAGTGGACACAGTCAGATCCACACTGCGCCTTGCCTGCCCGTCTCCCCTGGGTGAGTGGACACAGCCAGATCCGCACTTCGCCCTGCCTCCCCGTCTCCCGTGGGTGAGTGGACACAGCCAGATCCGCACTGCGCCCTGCCTGCCCGTCTCCCGTGGGTGAGTGGACACAGCCAGATCCGCACTGCGCCCTGCATGCCCGTCTCCCGTGGGTGAGTGGACACAGCCAGATCCGCACTGCACCCTGCCTGACCGTCTGCCGTGGGTGAGTGGACACAGCCACATCCGCACTGCGCCCTGCCTGACCGTCTGCCGTAGTTGAGTGGACACAGCCAGATCCGCACTGCGCCTTGCCTGCCCGTCTGACGTTGGTGAGTGGACACAGCCAGATCCGCACTGCGCCCTGCCTGCCCGTCTCCCGTGGGTGAGTGGACACAGCCAGATCCGCACTGCACCCTGCCTGACCGTCTGCCGTGGGTGAGTGGACACAGCCAGATCCGCACTGCGCCCTGCATGACCGCCTGCTGTGGGTGATTGGAGACAGCCAGATCCGTATTGCGCCCTGCCTGCCCGTCTCCCGTGGGCGAGTGGACACAGCCAGATCCGCACTGCGCCCTGCCTGCCCGTCTGCCGTGGGTGAGTGGACACAGCCAGATCCGCACTGCGCCCTGCCTGCCCGTCTCCCCTGGGTGAGTGGACACAGCCAGATCCGCACTTCGCCCTGCCTGCTCGTCTCCCGTGGGTGAGTGGACACAGCCAGATCCGCACTGCGCCCTGCCTGCCAGTCTCCCGTGGGTGAGTGGACACAGCCA
>NC_134104.1:163703173-163705673 GCF_040939455.1 Microcebus murinus | reverse complement strand
AGGGTTAGGGTTAGGGTTAGGGTTAGGGTTAGGGTTAGGGTTAGGGTTAGGGTTAGGGTTAGGGTTAGGGTTAGGGTTAGGGTTAGGGTTAGGGTTAGGGTTAGGGTTAGGGTTAGGGTTAGGGTTAGGGTTAGGGTTAGGGTTAGGGTTAGGGTTAGGGTTAGGGTTAGGGTTAGGGTTAGGGTTAGGGTTAGGGTTAGGGTTAGGGTTAGGGTTAGGGTTAGGGTTAGGGTTAGGGTTAGGGTTAGGGTTAGGGTTAGGGTTAGGGTTAGGGTTAGGGTTAGGGTTAGGGTTAGGGTTAGGGTTAGGGTTAGGGTTAGGGTTAGGGTTAGGGTTAGGGTTAGGGTTAGGGTTAGGGTTAGGGTTAGGGTTAGGGTTAGGGTTAGGGTTAGGGTTAGGGTTAGGGTTAGGGTTAGGGTTAGGGTTAGGGTTAGGGTTAGGGTTAGGGTTAGGGTTAGGGTTAGGGTTAGGGTTAGGGTTAGGGTTAGGGTTAGGGTTAGGGTTAGGGTTAGGGTTAGGGTTAGGGTTAGGGTTAGGGTTAGGGTTAGGGTTAGGGTTAGGGTTAGGGTTAGGGTTAGGGTTAGGGTTAGGGTTAGGGTTAGGGTTAGGGTTAGGGTTAGGGTTAGGGTTAGGGTTAGGGTTAGGGTTAGGGTTAGGGTTAGGGTTAGGGTTAGGGTTAGGGTTAGGGTTAGGGTTAGGGTTAGGGTTAGGGTTAGGGTTAGGGTTAGGGTTAGGGTTAGGGTTAGGGTTAGGGTTAGGGTTAGGGTTAGGGTTAGGGTTAGGGTTAGGGTTAGGGTTAGGGTTAGGGTTAGGGTTAGGGTTAGGGTTAGGGTTAGGGTTAGGGTTAGGGTTAGGGTTAGGGTTAGGGTTAGGGTTAGGGTTAGGGTTAGGGTTAGGGTTAGGGTTAGGGTTAGGGTTAGGGTTAGGGTTAGGGTTAGGGTTAGGGTTAGGGTTAGGGTTAGGGTTAGGGTTAGGGTTAGGGTTAGGGTTAGGGTTAGGGTTAGGGTTAGGGTTAGGGTTAGGGTTAGGGTTAGGGTTAGGGTTAGGGTTAGGGTTAGGGTTAGGGTTAGGGTTAGGGTTAGGGTTAGGGTTAGGGTTAGGGTTAGGGTTAGGGTTAGGGTTAGGGTTAGGGTTAGGGTTAGGGTTAGGGTTAGGGTTAGGGTTAGGGTTAGGGTTAGGGTTAGGGTTAGGGTTAGGGTTAGGGTTAGGGTTAGGGTTAGGGTTAGGGTTAGGGTTAGGGTTAGGGTTAGGGTTAGGGTTAGGGTTAGGGTTAGGGTTAGGGTTAGGGTTAGGGTTAGGGTTAGGGTTAGGGTTAGGGTTAGGGTTAGGGTTAGGGTTAGGGTTAGGGTTAGGGTTAGGGTTAGGGTTAGGGTTAGGGTTAGGGTTAGGGTTAGGGTTAGGGTTAGGGTTAGGGTTAGGGTTAGGGTTAGGGTTAGGGTTAGGGTTAGGGTTAGGGTTAGGGTTAGGGTTAGGGTTAGGGTTAGGGTTAGGGTTAGGGTTAGGGTTAGGGTTAGGGTTAGGGTTAGGGTTAGGGTTAGGGTTAGGGTTAGGGTTAGGGTTAGGGTTAGGGTTAGGGTTAGGGTTAGGGTTAGGGTTAGGGTTAGGGTTAGGGTTAGGGTTAGGGTTAGGGTTAGGGTTAGGGTTAGGGTTAGGGTTAGGGTTAGGGTTAGGGTTAGGGTTAGGGTTAGGGTTAGGGTTAGGGTTAGGGTTAGGGTTAGGGTTAGGGTTAGGGTTAGGGTTAGGGTTAGGGTTAGGGTTAGGGTTAGGGTTAGGGTTAGGGTTAGGGTTAGGGTTAGGGTTAGGGTTAGGGTTAGGGTTAGGGTTAGGGTTAGGGTTAGGGTTAGGGTTAGGGTTAGGGTTAGGGTTAGGGTTAGGGTTAGGGTTAGGGTTAGGGTTAGGGTTAGGGTTAGGGTTAGGGTTAGGGTTAGGGTTAGGGTTAGGGTTAGGGTTAGGGTTAGGGTTAGGGTTAGGGTTAGGGTTAGGGTTAGGGTTAGGGTTAGGGTTAGGGTTAGGGTTAGGGTTAGGGTTAGGGTTAGGGTTAGGGTTAGGGTTAGGGTTAGGGTTAGGGTTAGGGTTAGGGTTAGGGTTAGGGTTAGGGTTAGGGTTAGGGTTAGGGTTAGGGTTAGGGTTAGGGTTAGGGTTAGGGTTAGGGTTAGGGTTAGGGTTAGGGTTAGGGTTAGGGTTAGGGTTAGGGTTAGGGTTAGGGTTAGGGTTAGGGTTAGGGTTAGGGTTAGGGTTAGGGTTAGGGTTAGGGTTAGGGTTAGGGTTAGGGTTAGGGTTAGGGTTAGGGTTAGGGTTAGGGTTAGGGTTAGGGTTAGGGTTAGGGTTAGGGTTAGGGTTAGGGTTGTTAGGGTTAGGGTTAGGGTTAGGGTTAGGGTTAGGGTTAGGGTTAGGGTTAGGGTTAGGGTTAGGGTTAGGGTTAGGGTTAGGGTTAGGGTTAGGGTTAGGGTTAGGGTTAGGGTTAGGGTTAGGGTTAGGGTTAGGGTTAGGGTTAGGGTTA